>NW_027556402.1:246316657-246621657 GCF_003287225.1 Phascolarctos cinereus | reverse complement strand
ATCTCTTTATTTTTATTTTTCCAAAATGAAGGTATTTAACAGGGGATACATTTGAGTTCACTTATAGCTGTAGATTTCTGGTGCTATGATCCTTGGGACACTAAGGCTTTACAGGCTAAATCTATGATTTTTATCATCCCATGGATTGTAACCTCCCAATTACATCTCTACAGAAAACATGGTTTCATCCAAAACTGACCTTTAATACTTTCTGTCATCAACAAAAGGTACTTTCCTGTCTTCATGAATTTGCTCTCTCCATGTTCCTTGCCTTAACATCTTAATTTTTTTCTCTTTTTCTGTATTAACCCTTTTCAAGCATAGCTCAGATCCCTCCTATTTGCAAAGCCTTTAAGTATAGCTCCCTATCAATTTATTCCTCTCTCCTCTCAATATCTGATGCCTGTTTTCTGTGTGTGATACTCAGTGGGTCACTTGTGTATGCTCTTGGTATCCAAAGTAAAATTGATATTTAAATTTTCAAGTCCCATCTGCCTATTAGATTGTAAGATCCCCAAAGATCATATATTCTGATCATGCCTTTTTTTCTCCCTAGGTAATAAAAAATGACCAATAAATGGAAGAAGGAGAAGGATGATGAAGAAGGTGAAAATAATTAGGTAGGCATATAATAAGAAGAAAGAGGAGAAGGAAATTGCCTTGGCAGTTTTGTCGTCTGCTTGCTTTCTGTCTTAAACTACAGATGGAAGGAGGTGGGGTGGGGTCAGGGTGAGCCAAAGGCATGTCTTTCCCTTCTGGTCTGGGGCACTGACATGGGAAAGGAGTCCAATTCAAAGTATTTGCTCAACAGAAAGTTGATTACTTGACTTGATAATCCCTAAATATGTTATGTGATTAATGAGCCTGATGCCAAATTGGAAGATGACATGGTATATTGAGAAGAAAACTGGGAGCCAGAAGACATGAGTTGGCATTCCAAAACAACCACTTATTAGTAATATGGCTTAAGAATTTTTTCTCCTTTCATTCATTAAACGAGGAGCCTGGACATTATAATAGCAAAAGTCCCTTTCAGCTATAATTCATGCTATAATTCCAAGATTCTACCTCTATTGTTCTAAGCTTTTTGTTTTTTGAGTACTAGGTTGACTTGCAAGAGGAGCACAGAGGACACTAATATAGATCATTAAATACTTTTCTCTGACCTGGTGAGGCAATCATTTCAGGATAATTCATAAGTGAACAGAAGCAAGAGAAAGTTTATGTTATTGTGTCAGGAAGTTTAGTCTGAGGAGAATGCTATAGATCATATATGTGGCCTCAGGACCTCTGGGACCTAACATCTAGAGAATCTCCACTGACCTCTTCTCTGGGAACAAAACAGCACATCATTACACAGAACTCTGAATCTCCAGTGTCTCTTTTACAGTATTTTTTTTAATCACCTTGTTATGAAAGTGAAGTTGACAGATAAGTGAAACTTTACTTAAAAGGAAACATTGATTTTTACTAATGTCTCTGTATAAAACACCCACACATGGAGTATATATGCATTTAGATTTTCAGCATTTTAGATGGAAAGGTTCATTATATTATATTATTATATTCATTATATGTAGTATGCATTTCATAAAAGCTTACTTATTTAATATAAAAGGAAGGGAGGAGTTCATATTGTATTATTTAACAAATGTGGTACCAATATTTCTCTGAAGACTAGTTTAGAATATGCATTGTGCATATATGTGTGTGTATATGTGTGTGTGTGTACATACACATATACACATACTAATACACACATATATATTATCCAGTGTTCCTTTGTTGTTATTGTTGAGTCATGCCAGTCATGTCTTAATCCTCGTGACCCAGTTTTGGGGTTTTCTTGGCAATGATACAGGGATCGTTTAGCATTTCCTTCTCCAGCCCATTTTACAGATGAAGAACTGAAGTAAACAGGCTTAAGTGACTTGTACAGGTTCACACAGCTAGTGTCTGAGGCCAGTTTGCAACTCAGGAAAGTGAGACTTCAGATCCAGCATTCTACCCACTGTGTCACCTAGTTGCCTCTGATGAGAATCACTGGGAGTAGTAAGGACTGATGACTGGAGTGATTTGGCTTTTGTCACTCAGTTATGTCAGACTCTATATGACTGCATAGTACATGGGGTTTTCTTGGCAAAGATATTGGAGCAGTTCATCATTTCCTTCTCTAGTGCATCCCCATTTTACAGATGAGGGACTGAGAAAAAGTCATTAAGTTATTTGACCAGGGTCACACAGCTAGTAGGTATCTGAAGCTGGATTTGAATTCAGATTTTCCTAATTCTAGGACTAGTGATCTCTCCACTCTGCTACCAAGCTGCCCCTCTTTGCATGTTAATGATGTATGATTACCATTAGAAAAATCAATTCTTTTATTACAAGCAGTTTATACTCAGTACCTCCTCACAACCATGTTTTTTGTAATAAAAATTCAGTAGAACATATTAATGTACACAGATACATGTGGAGAGACAGGCAGACTCCTTTTAGAAAGGCAAAAGAGGGAGAGAGAGACAGACAGACAGGCAGAGACAGAGAGGAGAGAAAGAGACAGACAGATAGAGAGAGAGAAAAATCAAATTAAAGAGGGTAGAAACCTAGTTCCATTGAGAGTTAAGGTAGTCATGAGTTGGGTGTGTGGATTAGGAAATGGGTCAGCGTAGATGGTATGGTACTTAGCATTTCAATTTGGATTTCTTTTGGTATGGAAGGCTATGAGAAGAGCATTCTCCAATTCCATAAGTGTCCAGGAACAACAGTAGTGAGAGAGTGTGCTGCCTCAAAACTGAACATTCCAAACAGGCAAATACAAATGAATGGCTTATTCCAATCTCACTTTTCATCCAAGAATAACACTGTTCAATTTTCTAGTCCAGTCTCTGTGAGTTCAAAATATTTCTACGTGTTACTTCTATCCCCTCTAAATATTTCCCCCTCTTCCTTCATTAAGTGTACAAATTTCAGCTTGTACCATTTATGCTTCTTTTCTCACTGGAACCCAAGTGTATACCTGAGAATATTTCTCCTTAATTTTTGTAGTAATGCTGTGGCCAATATGTGGCATGTCATAAATTCTAATGAGCTGCTATTTGCTTATTTTTCAAACATTTGTGTGATCTTCTGACCTTCTATAAGGGACAACAAATGCCTTTCCTAAGTATCACAACCTAGCTGTCCTTGTGCTCCTTCAAATGGCTGCACCAAATTCTCACATATATGATCAGTTAATACATTGGTATGGAAGAAAGATTCCTCTTTGCAGTGTTAGAGCTGTTTATAACATACAATTAGAGAGTTATCTGAGACTTTCAGTCTTTTTTCAGTCACGTCTGACTATTCATGACCATTGAGGTTTCTTGACTGAGATACTGGAGTGGTTTACCATTTCATTCTCCAGCTCATTTTACAGATTAGGGACTAAGCAACAGAATTAAATGACTTGCCCAGGGTCACACAGCTAATACTTGTCTAAGGCCACACTTGATATCAGACCTTCCCAAGTCTAGTCCAGTGGTCTATCAGCTACACCATCTAGTTGTCCCTTGTTATTCAGTCATTTATTTTTCTTCCATCTTACTGCCTGAGGCACAAGGTGGTTAAACGACTTATCCAAAGTCATTGAATTCAAATGTTCCCTATTAAAATCTTCAGAGGCAGAGCTAGGACAAAGATCACCCTGAGACATTATTTCCACTGTACTACAGTATCCTTCCTGTATATATGATACATGTGCAGGATAGTTAAGAAATAACCAACGAAAATAAAAGGTGGATGGCTGAAAGCTAGACCCCATAAAAAAAAAATCTTTCTATGTATCTATCTACTTAGCTATCTAGATTTTCAGCTACTTTTTCAATCTCACCCATTTCTTTTCTGCATTTCTGGTGTCTTCAATGGATTTGTATGCTCAGTGATTGCAGCACATACCTAGAGGTTTATGATTTATTATCATAGATTTAGGACTTGAAGACTTATCAGCTGCCTAGTTCAGTCACTCATTTTATAGAGGACGAGACTAATGCATGAAGGGGTTAAATGATTTGTCCAAAGTCATACAGACATTACACAGTAGAGTTGTGATTCTGACATGGTTCCTCTGTGTACCCATCTGATCCTCTTTCCACTTATCTCTTCTCATCTTCAAAACAATCAATTGCAGAATGGAAATTAATTCTGTTTGAATTATTGTCAAAATCATATAGACTATTAAGAGTCCTCAGCCTGTATTCGAGTTCTTCCATAAACTTACTCTCACGAACACTGATTTTCCTTCCCAAATGTATCTCTACAGCTAGCACTAGTTGCATCCAATGTGTATATTCTACATGTCATCAACACAATGTGTATTCTTGGTTCCACACCTTTGCTTTTGCCACAGTCCTTACCTTAGCAACCTCTTTCTGTTTTTCTAATTGTAGACGTATTGAATTGACTGAAGTAGTGAGCAAGCATCTCAATTTTTAAACCATTCATTGACCATTCTCTGTCCATTGAACATCTCTGTCTGTCTCTCCTCTCAAAGTTGTAAGACAATTTTAGTACTACTGTGGAGCTTGTGTGCAGATGTCCACCTCCCTGACATGGAGTAAAATGAGCCCCTTCATGCCAGGAAATGTGTATGTGTGTGTGTGTGTGTGTGTGTGTGTGTGTGTGTGTATATATGTGTGTGTGTGTGTGTGTATGTATATATATATACACACAAATACACACACATATATATATACATATATACATATATACATACACATACATACATACATACACACACATATATATACACACAAATATATATACATATATATATTTTTTACAGATTTCATCTTTCTATGTGTTGAACAAGATACATATAATTGGTGGAAATAAACATAAAGAAGAAGTAGAAAGAAAAATGTTCTTGGATCGTGCAGGTCACCTTAGCAGCTTAGTCAATTTGTTCCTTTTATAAGCTTAAATTGTTCAGAAGATCTGCCTGACATCAATCCCAATCTCATTTTTTTTGTAACTTCCACCCCACTACTTCTGATTTTATACTACTCTATTCAAGAAAGCCGCGATTCTCCCGTTCACATCCACATCTCATTTCAGCATTGATGGTAGCCCTCTTACTTACCCACTCTGCTGGCATTACAACCGTTTAAGGCATTAATGTATCTCAATCAATTAAACCATTGCTTATTGTCAAACATTTAAGTTGATTGAAACCTTGTGTTTAGGTTTTATAATCGCAGGCAAGTCTGAAAATCTTTGAGAGAGAGAGCTCTAAAAATATTTATTTTCAGAGTATAATCTAATGATAATTTAGGGTCAAAGAACATGATTACCGTGTTTTTTTATTAAATAATAGATTTCTGTGCTTGATCTGGATCTTTGATTCCACAAGTATAAGGAGCTTTAGTCATGTAAACCGCCTCCATTGATGCAGCTGCAGATATCTTTTGCAACCTATGGCTTCAAATAATTTCTTTAGGAGTAGAGAGTTTAACTCACTTTTTTTCTTTGCCCATTTTTTTTCTTGGTGAAGATATTTCACAGGCAGAACATGAACCAAGTTGTCCTTATTCCTAATCCAGCATTACATACACCATACTATGATTCCTGCATACCACGCTTTATGATTCCAATGTGCATTTTTTATTTTATTTTTGCCTGATATATAATTCAGTTCTTTTCTAATATTATCTCCAATAATATTCCTATGTGAAGCCACAGTTGTTATCAGATTGTTCTGCTCATAATTCTCTGAAGGTAATACATGCATTTCTGCTTTCATGTGTATCTACATACCATTTTCCCCAGAGTGTGATGCCTTCTCTTTTGACCCTTACTAAATTGAATTTAGCCTTTCATGATAGCTTGTTCAAGTTAAGCTTTTGCTGGCAATCCTACTGTCCTCACCCATTAACATTCTTCATTCCTCACAATTTCTTTAGCCTTGATTGTAACTGCCAGTGGACTTTAACAAAAACTGCATGATATTAGTGTTGGTCTTTGTATGTACCTGTCTCCTCTTCCCAACTACTAAAATGCTATTGTGAGAAGGGACTCTGCTTATGCCTCCTGGATATTAGGTTCCCTACACAAAAATGGTGAATAAAAAATGAATGATGATGATGCGGATGAGGATGATGATGATAAAGGTGATCTGAAATAGGCACTCCCACTCTCCCTTTTTTTGGCAGTTACTTTCTGATTTATGTTTCAGGGAACTATTGAAAGTAATATTCTAGCTTCCGTCAATAGATAAGAAAAAAAAATGTATAGAAGGAAATGACCAGACATATAGACTTACCAGAACATAGATTCCCCTAGATGCCTCATTTCCTAGATCCATGGTACAGATGGTATATCTTATATTATTTTTCATGATTAGATTCCTCCCTTCCTGATAAAGCTCAGAATTAATCCACTGGCATACATTATTAATAGCAAACTGCAGACTCTTTCACTGACTGTAGAATAAGAATGAGATTCTCTCCATTTTACAGCAAAGCTTAGAATCAGAGACGTATCTTTTTATTCTATCTGAAATCCAAGTATGGTGCTTATGCTGAGGATCTCACATTTGCCTCCAAGTCCTTTGGGACCCAGGCCTTAGAGACTTTCTACTGTCCCCACATATGTAGGATCAAAAGAAGTAATTCAAGTGGCAGCTAGGTGATGCAGTGGATAGAGCACGGGCCCTGGAGTCAGGAAGACCTGAGTTCAAATCAGACCTCAGAAACTTCCTAGCTGTATGACCCTGAACAAGTCACTTGACCCCATTGCCTAGCCAAAAAAATTAAAAAAAAGAAGTAATTCAAAGAAAAAAAATGCCTCTCATGCATCATTTTCAAAGAATGGAAATTTCTAGAAATTATATTGGTCTTGAAGTTAAAATTCCTTCACAAATATTAACATAGACTTTCCACAAAATCATAAAATGCATAATGAGATGCAAATTATCATGCAATGGAATAATTTACCCTCAGAGGTCTTGGAGTAATGTTTGGCAAGCATCATCTTAATAAATGCTTATTGAAAGAACTTAAATGCATCTTGCCTTCATCTTACCCAGGATAGTTAAGACACTGTAAATAGTAAGCAAGAATTTATCAAGTACTTTCTATGTTTGAGGCACTGTTCTAAGAAGTAGAAGTACACATACACGCAGAAGACAGCTCCTTTTCTCAAGAAGGTTAAATTCTAATGGGTGAAGACGACGATAAAAGGAAGCTGAAGTGTCTAATCTCTGTGTTGTTCATGATGTCTCAACCTCATCAAAGGACTCCCCCAAATTCAGGACAGGCTGCTATCATAATATGGATAGCTACCTGGAAAGGAAGGGATGCAAGAGTGAAAAGCTGATCACAGTATTTTCTAGAATAGAAGGCAGGGGAAGGACTCTGCAAGGAAGAATTGGTGGAATATGGGGAATACACCTACATCTAATCAACAGCACCAAGAAACACAAATGGCACTAAATAAACACTGTCTAAACACATTTATAGGGAATTTTCAGGAAGAAGGAAGAGTGACCACCCAGGCTAAGCCAGGCCTTTTGCATTAACATAAATTGGTAAGAGAAACAATAATAGATTACAGAAATGATGGGACTGGTCAAACTTTCTATAATTATGCATAACAAATAGTAAATTTCTGAATTAAATAAGGCAGCCAGGAAATTTATTGAAATCTTCAGATTAGACAATTAGAATGCTAATATCTCACTTTACTTGAGTTACTCACCAAGGAGGACCTCCACAAGCATTAATTGACTAAGTAATTGAAACTTGCCCATTTTTTATGGCAAATGTTTCAAAATGTGTGATGTTTGAAAGAATAGGGTTGTCTTTGAAATGTATTTAAAGCATGTATTCGCAGACCTGAATCCAAGATACAAGTTGCAGTGTGAAAACAATAGGAAACTCCTTTACTTTATGAAATTTTTGTAAAGTGGCAAAAGCTGTGTATACTTTCTATACTGAAAAGGAATGAACCTTTATCCTTTTGTGTGTGTGTGTGTGTGTGTGTGTCTGTGTGTGATGTGTGTCTGTGTCTCCCAGACTTTTCTGCTCATTTCATTGCTGTTATTTTTCCTTAATATCCCTGATTTCCTACCATGTGGCCTTGAACAGTTTGATTAGATAATATTCATTTTTTAAAATTAAATTGCTTTTTCCCCCCCTTGTCTCCTTTTTGTGGAGACTCTCTAATCATCTGGAGTAAAAATATCATCAGATTGATTAAGTACATTTTATTTTATATCATTGATAATCTGTTATTATTACTATTATTTATGATGGTTTATTGGGAAGTTTCATGGCTCAGTGCACAGAGTAGGTTCATGGAGTCAGAAAGACTTGAAATCAAATCTGGCCTCAAACAATCTCTAGCTGTGTGACCCTGGGCTGATCAATTAACTCTGCCTCAGTTTCCTCATCCATAAAACAATCTGGAGAAGGAAACAGCAAAGGACTCTAGTATCTTCCAAGGAGAATCGAAAGGGGCCACAAAATGTGGGATGCAACAAAAACCATCTAGCATCAGTAGCTGTTCATTTGAGAAGGACAGCCTACAAATTTCACCAGGTTCCTTTTTCAGACAAGGGCTTTTACCCTGCTCTTCAGAATTTGAAAATCTAGGAAATATGCAGATAATCCTAATATAAAAGTAAGAGAGATTTGATACTTTAATTCAGAAAAAAATGGCAATGCAGAATTTATTTGTGCGGCATTCACCTACCCTCTTTTTCACGACCTTCAGCAAACCAGAGAGCAAGGCAAGATTCTCAGAGCCTGAAATGTTGAAGCTGGGGCAGAAGCAGAGTTTGTTTTTTTGCATAGAAATTCAAATAGACACTACGCATTATCATTTTGATCTTTGTTTAGCAAACCCTAACAATTAAGCAGACATATAACTTGAGATGGAATGTATATAATTTCACACATATACATTATCATTTTTGAAGTGAATATAAATAGATTAACAGAATGCAAATCCATTTAAAAGGAGTATTACATTCAAAGTAGCATTTTATTATAATATTTTTTCTCCCTCAACCAAGACGTACCAGTGGCGTAATGGACTCTTACTCAAAAAGAATTTTCTACAAGGATTACTGTTTGGGAAATCTTCCTTGTATGAGAAATAAATATTTCTCCTTTATATTTATTAACTAATTATTGTATTAAGAACAAGGTTTTCCCCCTTTTTGACTTACTCCTTGAGAAATCAATCAGTGTGGGAAATTGCTCTTGGAGATTTACTCAGGCCAAAAACTAAGCAAACAGTAAAAGAACCTCTAAGTGTATACTAATGGGTGTATTCCTGCTCATTGTGTTTGCTCAGACAGGTATGTGGAAAATGTTGACTCTATCTATTATCAAGACTGATAATATGGAAATTGATATTGCTTTGACCAAGATTTGAGTAACTTAAGTCATGTACCTGAAGATATCCCACCTCTCATTGTGTTAACCCATCCAAGCTGATTTCCAACCCTTGGGTACACCTCCTCTTTGAAGGGCATGTAAACTGTAACTCCACTGCCATTAAGGGTCTTTGATTTAAGAGAGACGTCCAAAAAATGATACTATCAGGAACCTGCTGACCTTATTAAAAAAAAATAAATTACTTAGAAACTAGATCTCTCAAACTTTTTAATTGTCATACTTTCCTGAACAAAATGATCATATTGAAGATAATTTGGTTTTGTTTAATGCTTTGCAATCATCATCAGAAACATCCACCAGTTCATATGTGAGTATATGTAACTACTACAACAATAATATTTCAGAACATTTTTATTCAGAATATTTCAGAACATGTTTATTTGTATAGATGGATGTACATACTAACTTGCAACCCTGAATTACCACTTACAGTTTTGTGGCCTAGGAAACTTATTAATACTGCAAGTTACAAATCAGGTGCCAATCTGCTTTAGGAGAGTTGATTTCACAAAGAAACCTATTTATAGCAAAGAAGTTGGAGATCTAGACAAAATAATAATAATAATAATAACAACAACACACTTGTGAAATTAGTATTTATTGAATATTCAAATCAAATAAGATTTTGTGAAAATTCATAAAGGATGGATGAGGAAAAGAGAAAATAAGATGAACTCATACTTTAGAGGATAAGAAAGGAGAGGAGAAGAAAGGACAGGAGATAAGAGACTAAAAGAGATCTTATAGTTGAATGCTAAGTGGTGCATTGAATGAGGGGTTAGTTACAGGATTTATTAAGGTTATGAGCACGGTAGACAAGTAACACAGGAAATGATGAAAATGGGAGCACTGTCCAAGTCTTGAAAATTCTGAATGAAGCAAATCCAAAGAAATGAGGTGGTTTTTTGTTTTTGTTTTTGTTTTTTTGTTTTTGCTAGCATCTGTTTCCAAACAGGAATAAAAGAAAATATTCTATTCTAGTCTTTATTCTTTTTCAATTTTCCCCTACCTGCCTTCTAGATATTCTATCTAAAATCTTTTAGCTGCATAAATCTATCCCATCATTTAGCTTATGTTCCCATTTAGACTTTCGTTTCTCTTCCTCCTCCAAATTTACGTGTGTGTGTGTGTGTGTGTGTGTGTGTGTGTGTGTATGCATGTGTGTATGTTTGTTTTTCTTCCTCTTAATGAATTATGTGATTTCCTAGCATGGTGTGGGGCCCACAGGAAACAATTCATGTATACTCCAAAACTTGTATTTCAGACTTTCATCAATTTTCAATGTTGTCCCAAACTATACAGAATGAAGAAAATATCCTCCTCTGACCTGTTAAAATACATGCGTGTTAATTTTGGATATATTCCCCAAATGCACATGAATCTAAGAATTCATTAATCATCTACTCTATAAGTACAAATAATTAAGGAAGTTTAAAAAAAGGATTTAGGAAATCACATTCCAGATATATTAATCAATTAACCACCAATGTTATCTCATATTTGAATCTTTCTCAACAGTTCCTTGTATCTCATATTGCAATAAGGAATTTATGATTTTTAATATAATTTGAATAGTCAAAAACCTTTAAATATCTATGGTGTTAGACAAAGACGATGTCCAGGCAGTAAAAAAAATGAGATTATCACTGGCTAGAAGAAACCTGTTGTCTACCAGTTTTGTTCTTACTTTTCAATGTTGACTTATACAGGGCTAGATTTAGTACAAATTATATAGTTATGGGGGGGGAAATAAAGGACCCAGGGCTTCTTCTGACTCCAGAATAATTTGAGCAGAGATGGAAAAAAATCATGTGGAGTATCTGAACTCCTGATGCTTTCCTCTAATGTTTGATGGAAGAAAATTCTTTGGTATTATCTCATTCAGTCCCTGTACCTGACTGTCTGGAAAGCTAAGGCCAATATTCAACTCAATTCTATGGTATTCAAATCTTGTTTTAATCTGAACAATACCTATTTCCACAACCTTACCTCCATAAAGTTTCCCTAATTGAAGCTACTTTTTAGCTAAAGTACACTAATCATAATTCCATGAAATACAGCATGAATTCCTCCTTCCTACTTTTACTCACAAAATTGCCTAAGCCTGAAATGCCTTTACTCTTCATCCCCCATATCCTTCATGGTCTCTTGCAGTTTGACTCTTTCACAAGTGTTCTCTGAGTAGCTTTCATTAAAATCTTTACTTTCTCTACAAACCAACTACACAGATTATGTACAAGAATCTGTAGACATTTAGCATGTGGTTTCTGGCATCTATATACATTTTTTGGCATGCATATGTCCTCTCTACCTGCATGGGGCATGAGTCCTTGAATTCAGAGGCTGATATTTCTTAGCATTTTTAATGCTCAGCACAGTGCTCTCTGTGTAATATATATCCACTAAATGTGTAATGGTCATAGTGAAAATGATGATTTGAGAGTACCACCTACCTTGTTTGCCTGGCAGATCTTTTCAGATCAAGGGATTCACAGAAATGTGCTGGTAACAGTTCTTGTTTCTGAAAAGGAAATAGAATTGGTTTTCTAGGCACATCTACTGTAATCACCAGATTGTAGATGGCCATGTCCTAGATCAATGAAGTAATGAATGTTGAGCTTGGACGTGATGGCAAACAACAGTCTTTAGTAGAAAATACCTCCTTCTGCCAAATTTGATCAGACTCATTATTAAGCCAATAATGCACTTGTATAGTCTATGAAAATGAAAACACAGATCATTTTTGAACTGACTGCAGCAAACCAATAAATGTCCCCCCATTTTGCAGCAAAACTCAGAGAGACACATCTTCCTAAAATATCAGTAACCTGATTCTGAGATGGATGCTATCAACTTTACTTCTATCTCAAAAGAAAAATAAATGTGAAAGAGATGCCAGAGACTAATGACCTCACCCGACCAGGACCCACCCAAATAAGTAATCAGAAGAAAGTCTGCTTTTAGAGAATAGTATTTCCTTGAAAACATAGGGGATAGTTAGTATCAGAAGTTTATTTTCCATTCTTATTATTTGCTACTAGCTATAATGTCTTTTACTAATATTAATGAAGAAGTCTCCAAGATAAAGCAACAGGAGACAATTCAAATTAAAAAAAAAAGATATTGTGAATGGTCACCTAACTAAAGAAGTGACTCACAATGAGATTGGATGCTGGTGTCCAGAATAAAAATCCTGTACACAGGAATCTCAAACAGGGTAAAAAGCTGAGTTTAAGATAAAGAATTTCTTCCTTCCTTATTGCCTATTGCTTCCCTGGTTTACTTTATGTCCCAATTAAAACCCTAGCTACTGCAAAAGCTTTTCCTGATCCCCTTCTTATTTTTAGTACTTTCTCTCTTTTAATTATCTCCAATTTATCATATATAAATGTATATGTATACGTCTGTTTACACGTTTGAAGTATGAATGAAATCAAAATAGTGGATTTCAGAGCCAGTGAAACACAAATCAAAAAATAACTCATATAGCAATAATACTACTGATAATGATAACTTCCACTGAAGAGAAACTGAAAGTTTGTACATCACTTCCCTAGTAACAATTTTTGAAGGAGCTTAGATTAGCCCTAAATCATCCAAATATGTTGCAGAGTTAGTCTCATACCCTCGTTCACTGCTAGGGGGTAAAGATGTCCACTTTGACAATCAAGACAACAGAGAATTCAACAAAATTAAGTGGTCAGACTTTAATTCCTTAAGCCCACATTCGTTAAGCAGATATTGCACTAGGCATTGAGAAGAAGTACGAAGTTTTAATAAGGCTTCAGTCGCTTTACACAGGAAGCATGCCGTCTAGTAGTGTCATGATAATAAGATAAATCCCCATTTCTTGGTTTTAAGTTTTACAGTAAACTTTATGCAAAATAACCCTGTAAGAAAAAGACAGTACACATCATTCCCAGTTTTCCGTATGAGGGAATTAGAGATTCAAATAGATTACGATTTACCTACATTCACAGAGTTGTTTAATGACATCAGACATCAGACATGAGGTGTTTTTTTTCCCCCACTAAAGTCCTTTTCCTTCTCTTCCAGGTTAAAAAACAAAGATAAATAAGGTGGAGAATCTTCAGTATTTCATCATGAGCCACACTTTTGATTGGATATGGGGACTGCAGTGACTTTTAACAATTAACTCCTGATTATTCTTCTCCTTTCGTATTCAATCAGAAGTAAAAGTACTCTGGACTACACAGAATTTATATTTTTTCCCCAAAATTGAAATTCATTCTTTGTTAATAATCTGAAATATAGAGGCAGCTAGGTGGTGCAGTCCATAGAGCACCAGCCCTGAAGTCAGGAGGACCTGAATTCAAATCCGGCCTCCGACCAAACACTTAACACTTACTAGCTGTGTGACCCTGGTCAAGTCACTTAACCCCAATCGCCTACAAAAAAAAATCTGAAATACATAGTTATCTATATATCATTTTCATAAAAGAGAGTGAATGTAACATTCCATTACTTTTAAATACTTCAATATATTGTACAAACAGTAGGTAGTACTAGATATCCAAAGAAAGATAAATAATCAATAAAACATTTAAACTAGAAAAAGTGAATTAAAGGAAATAAAATGATTCAGTGATTCAGTTATTGTCCATCCACAAATATTGAATGTGTCAAATACCATGCTAAGCACTGAGAATACAAGTTAAGACAAAAATATAGTCAGTGCTCTCATAGAGCTCATGTTCATCTAGAAGAAAGCGCGTAAATAATTATGTATATATAAAATATGTATGTGTGAATACATAAGTATATTTATATATGTATATTTATGAATATATACAAGTGTGTATAAGCATCTGCAGATGTATAGACATATGGATTTATATGCACATAGTGAGCATATGTGTATATATATGTAAAAATGTATATGTGTGTATATGTATATATGCATGCATGTATATATGTATATATAATACATATAATATATACATATATATGCATATGTGTGTGTGTACACGCACGTAGACACACACACACACATTTAGCCAGAACTCTACCTATTGTGCCATGCTAGTTACCTAGTAACTTTTAATGCATGTATATTGTGAAAATCTAGCATTTATGTTGTCTAATGGATAAATAATAATTGCCCCGTTGATTGATTGGCTGACTTGTTGGCCTTTCTGATACATAAAGACAGTTATCAAAGACATTAAATCTTTTCTCTGTCATGTTAATACCAAATTCATAAATCCTCATTTGACAAGAATTAGGAGCTCTTCTTCATGTAGATAACCCTCCTAAGCACTCTCTCCAACTTATTTATGTCCTTCCCAAGATGAGCCAAGGTCAACCACTACACGTTATTGACTCTGGAGGAGAAACTGAGGTTAACAAGTTTTCAGTTCTGCCATGGATAGACTTATGAGAAATAATGAATGTGAAAAGAACAGAACCAAGAGAATGATGTATAAGTAGTAGCAATATAGTTTTAAGAACAACTTTATTGGACTGAATCATTTTGATTATTATAAGTACCAAAATTAACTATAAAGGACATGTGAAGGAAGACACTCTCTATATCCAGAGAAAGAACTGATGAATAGAATTATGTATAGAATTGTTTTACTCACACATATATACATATCTACATACACATATTTGTATGTAATGATAGCATTTCCAGTGTGGGGAGGCAGAGGGAAAAAAAAGAAATTTACATGATAACCTCAGTATATATTTAAAAGGAATTGAAAGTTGTACATGGCAGCTTTTCAGTTTCATGTGAAATCATCTTTTTATTATCCTATGTTATGGAAATGTTGTATTTAATTAATTAAATTGAAATTTAAATTATATTGGAAGTCAATTTCTAAGATAAAGTTGCTCATGTTGAAAGAGGGGAGATCTAGGAATCTTTGTTTTCACACTACAAATGCATCAATCGAACAACACTTATTAAGCTTTTGGCAAGTTACAAGAATTCTACTAGGCCTTTGTAGGACTGAGCATGGTTTTATAGGAATTCTATTACCCCACTGAGTTACTCTTGGTGTCAGTAACTATTATTCTTTAAAAACACTAACTATGGCCACTCATCATGGTATTTGTTTCTTGCAGATATTCAAAAACCAACTGATGGTGACATCATCATCATCAGCCGACACCTTAGATTTTTGTTTCTCTCTATTCTGTGAAGCAGTGGACATTTGAGGATTAAAAAAAAATAAACACAGGCAATCAACATGTAGAATCAGTATATTTATTTTTACAATAAATTGTAAAGTCACTTTAATGAAAGGTTCTCAGGTTGATACTGCATCATGGAATACGTTGTAATGATTTTCTGGCAGCAATTTTTCTTCTCATTTCAAACATTCTTTCTTCATTTACCAAAGGATTTTCCTGACTGCTTTTCAGATGACTGTAGAAACTGAATGTGTGACCACCACAGAAGGGAGTAACTGAATAGGACTCACAGAATTAATTAAATATCACCATAAGTTCCAACACAATAGTTTAGCTAGTAGTCATAGAATCCATATAAAAGATATTACTGAGAAATGATTTTAAGATGCATCAATTTCCTCAAGGCTTCCTTCACTTCATTGTTCCTTAGACTGTATATCAAGGGATTTAGCATAGGAATAACCACAGTATAAAAAACAGATCCCACTTTGATTACAAGCCACGAGGTTTTGGAATTGGGAATGCAATAGAGGAATAGGATGGTGCCATAGAAGATGGTAACAGCTGTCAAGTGGGAGGCACAAGTGGAGAAAGCTTTATATCTCCCATTGGCTGAATTCATTTTGAGGATTGTGACAAAAATAAAAAGATAGGATGTAAGGATAATGATGAAGGTGCAAAATGAATTGAGATTTGAAAAGATAAAAAGTATTAACTCACTGAAGTGTTTGTCAGAGCAAGAAGCAGATAGGAAGACAGAATATTCACATAAAAAGTTATTAATGATTTTGGTCTCACAAAATGATAATGCAAGAAGTGAGTAAGTAAATATAATAGAAGAAATTATGCCCCATGAATATGCCACAGTCACCAGCAGGACACATAGTTTTGGGGACATGGAAACTGTATACAGCAAAGGATAACATATAGCGACAAAGCGGTCATAGGCCATCACTGCCAACATGACCATCTCTGTCATCACACAGGTCATGCCAATAGAAAACTGTGTGATACAGCCTTTGATGGAGATGCTTCTGTCTTTTGCAATTAAGTTTTCTAGTAATTTTGGTATAACTATAGTGGAGTAACAGAAATCCACAAGAGACAAGTGGCTGAGGAAAAAGTACATGGGGGTGTGGAGTTTGGGGTTGATCTTGATGATCACAATCATGCCCACATTCCCCATCACAGTGATTGCATAGATGGTGAGGAACAATAGAAAGAGGGGCACCTGGAGCTCTGGATAATCAGAGAATCCTAAGAGGATGATCATGACTGCTGCACTACTCTGATTCTTGTCAGTGCTCACCATGATTCCTGTTGGAGAGAATTAGAAATGGATCATGAGAAATGAAACAGATGAAATTGAGGAACAGAGGATAAGAACAGAGTAGGCATTAGAAAATTAATATTCTTATAATTATTATGGAGATAATAATAGCATCAGGTTCAAGGTTAGTACTACCTTTCAAATCCTATATTTTTGAGTTAAGAGAAAATCATGGAGTAAGAAAAAAGTCAAAGAAAGAGTGAGATAGAGTATGTTCTGAATATATGGATGGCTACAAATTCACAGAATCTTTTATAATCTGTACTTCAATAAGCATCCACCATAGAAAATATCCATCAAGAATCCTTAATTGTTCTTCCTGGATTAATTATGTGTGTACACATATATGTATGTGTATATGTATGTATGCACATATGCATATAGTGTGTATATATGTATATATATATATATATATGTTTGTGTGTGCATATATATTATATATATATATATATATTTGTATAAATACATATGCAGGATAGTTAAGAAATATCTAATCAAAAATAAAAAAATATGGATAGGTCAATGCTAGACCGTGCCCCCCCAAAACTTTCTACGTACTTATCCATTTATATTTCTACATTTTTAGCTACTTTTTCAATCTCACCCATCCCTTCTGCACTTCTGGTATCTTCAGTTTTGGCTCAGTGGTCCTCACACTCGACTGTATGTTCATGATTTATGATGACAGATTTAGGACTTGAAGACTTATGGGCCATCTAGTCTAGTTCCTCATTTTATGGAAGATGCTGATTCAAAAACACATTAAATGATTTGTCCAAGATCACTTGGGTTAAACAGCAGAGTTGTGATTCTGTCGTGGTTCCCCTGTGTCCACATCTCACTCTCTTTCTGCTTTATTGTGTCTCATCTTCAAAAGCAATCAATTGCGTAATGGTAATAATTCTTTTTGAAATTATAGTCAAAACCAAATAGACATTTAGAGTCTTTAACCTGTTATGCAAGTCCTTCCATAAACTTGTTCTCATAAGCTCTGATGTTTCTTCCCAATTGTATCTCTATAGCTAACTCCAATTTCAAACCAGAGTGTATATTCTTTCTATATACCATCAATGCAATGTATATTCATGTCTCCATACCGTTGCTCTCACCATACCTCTTGCCTAATTGAACTCTTTCAGTTTTTCTAATTGAAGAAATATTAGATTTTCATTAAGTACTGAATAAGTCCCTCCTAATTTTCAAACCATTCCTCGACCATTCTGTGTCCATTGAACATCTCCTTTCATCTCTCCTGTCAAACCTGTAAGACAATATGTGTAATACACATTAGGCTCCTACTTTTGTTTTTATATTAGTATGGAACTTTGTGTGCTGATATTCAAATCCCTGACATGTATTGTGAGCCACTTGATGTCAGGGAATGTGTTTTTTATAGCTTTAACCTTTTTGCATGTTGAAACAATATACACAAAATTGATGAAAATAAATATTACAAGGAAGAGACAGACAAATCTCTTTGGAACCTTCAGGTCACCACACCTACTGAATCAGTATGTTCCACATTTAATAAGCTTGAATTGTTCAGAAAATCTGTTTGACAGCAAGCCAACATTTTCCCCTTCATAACTTCCATTCCAGTACTCCTGGTTCTTTACTACTCTGTTCAAGACAGTCTTCATTCTCCCCTTCCATTCCACATCTCATTTTAGCATTGATTGTAACCCTTATACTTGTCCATACTGATGGCATTGTAATATTTTAGTGCATTAATGTGTTAATGTATCTCAATCAACCAAACTATTGCCTCATTGTCAAACATTTAAATTGATTACATGTTTGTTTGTCTAGCTTTTATCATTGATGTTACTCTGAAAATCTTTGAGGACAGACCTCTAAAAATAATTATTTTCTGAGTATAATACCAATAATGATAATATATGATCAAATAATATGACTGCTATGTTTTTTTTTATTAAAATACAAATTTTTGTTCTTGGTCTGGATCTTTGATTCCAGAATAATGGGGAATTTCAGATATGTAAATGACCTTCATTGTCACACATTCAGACATCTTTTGCAATTTATAACTTCAGGCAATTCTTTAGGAGTAGAGAATTTAACTAACCCCCCCTTCCTCCCTCATTCATTCAGCTAGGATGTTTCATGGGCAGAATGTAAACCAAGATTTCCCTAATTCCTAATCTAGTATTACATAGACCATAATATGATTCCTCTCTACCACTCTTTACTGATTCTTGTATGCATTTTTTTCATTTTATTTTTGGCAGATATAGAATTTGTTTCCTCTCCAATGTTATCTTTCAACAGTTTTCCTATGGGAAGCTACAATGGCTGCCAAAATGCTCATTATTCTCTGAAGAATATATGCATTTCTGCCTTCATGCCTTTATACATATCATTTTCCCCAAAGTGTGATGCCTTCACTTTTGATCCCTACTGAATTTAGTCTAGCCTTTCATGCATACCTTGCTCAAGTTAAGCTTTACTGACAATCCCACTCTCCTCACCCACAGCCATTCTTCATTCCTCTTAATTTCTGTAGCCTAGAATGTAATGACCACTGGGCATTTAACATGAGTTACATGGTATTAGTATTGGTCTTTGTATGTACCAATCTTATTTTTACACATGTACTGAAAACATTTTGTGGCAACAGACATTACCTGATACCTAACAATATTCATAGATATTAGGTTCCCTGTGCCAAAATGATGACCAAAAGTGAATGATGAGGATGAAGAAGAGGTGAGGATTAGGATGAGGATTAACATGAGTATGATCCCAGATTATCCTTCCTTCTCTCTTTCTCTCTTTTTGGCAGTTCCTTTCTGATTTATCTTAAAGGGAATTTAGGAAAGGAATATTATACTTCTCAGTCAATAGACAAAAAAATGGATGGGAGGAAATAAAGAGACATATGTACTCACCAACATATAGAATCTTTGGGACTCTTCATTTCCTAGATCAATAGCACAGTTGGTTTATCTTTTCATACAGTAATTTCATGATTAGTTGCATTCCCAATCCCTCTCTAATAATCAAATTAAGAATTAATCCACTGGCATACATTATTAACAAAAAATCACACCCTTTTTCACTGACTGTATAAGGAGAATGGGATTCTCTCCATTTAACTACAAAGCACAGAGTGAGAGAGATGTTCTATTTCTCTAAAATTGAGCATAGTACTTATGGCGAAGATCTTACATTTGACTCCAAAGCCTTTGGGACCCAGGCCCTAGAGACTCCCTACTGAGTCTACATATGTGGTCTCAAGTGAAGTAATTTAAAAAAGTCTTTGTTATGTCCCTTTTAATGAATGGAATTTTCTAGAAGTCAAATTCATCTTGCAGTTAGAATTTTTTATCCACCTTCACAAATATTAGCATAGCCTTTCCAAAGATTATACAGTTTTCAATTAGATGCAAAGTGTCATGTAATGGAATTATTTGCTCTCAGAAGACTTACAGTAAAGTTTAGCTAGCATCTTCTTTTTTTTTTTAATTTATTTTTGTATTTCGACATTCACTTCCACAAGATTTTTAGTTCCAAATTTTCTCCTCATCTCTTCCCTTCATCCTTTCCTGTCCCCCATTTATTCTATTCTCTTTATTAACCCTGTCCCTCCTCAGAATTGTTTGCTTCTGATTACCCCCTCCCCCAATCTGCCCTCCCCTCTATCATCCTCCTGCTGTCCTGTCCACTCCCCCTCCATTTCCTGGAGGGTAAGATAGATTTCCATACCCAATTGAGTATGTATATTATTCCTTCTTTAAGCCAAATCTGATGAAAATAAGATTCATTCATTCCCTCTCACTTTCCCCATTTCCCTTCCATTAAAAAATCCTTTTCTTCTGTTTTATGTGAGATAATTTATCACATTATACCTCCCCCTTTCTCCTCCTTCAAGTATAATCCTCTCTCACCTTTTAATTTTATTCTCCAGATATCTCCCCTTCATCTTCAACTCACCCTGTGACATCTATCTATCTATCTATCTATCTATCTATCTATCTATCTATCTATCTATCTATCTATCTATCATCTATCTATCTATATATACATACATATAATTTTTACCCTCCCACTACTCTAATACTGACAAAGGTCTCATGAGTTACAAGTATCATCTTTCCAGGGATATAAACAGCTCAACCTTAATAAGTCTCTTATGATTAATGTTTCCTATTTACCTCTTCATGTTTCACTTGACTCTTGTATTTGAAAGTCAAATTTTCTATTCGGCTCTGGTCTTTTCATCAAGAATTCTTGAAAGTCCCCTATTCACTGAATCACCATTTTTTACCCTGAATGATTATACTCAGTTTTGCTGGGTAGGTGATTCCTGTTTGTAATCTTATCTCCTTTGCCCTCTGCAATATTATACTCCATGCCCTGTGGTCCTTTAATGTGGAAGTTGCTACATCTTGAGTTATTCTTATTGTGTTTCCACAATATTTGAATTGTTTCTTTCTGGCTGTGTGCAATATTTTATCCTTGAACTGAAAATTCTGGAATTTGGCTACAATTTTCCTAGGAGCTTTCCTGTGGGGTTTCTTACAGGAGGTGGTCAGTGGATTCTTTCCATTTCTACTTTGTCCTCTGTTTCTAAAATATTAGGCAGTTTTCCTTCATAATTTCTTGAAAGATGATGTCTAGGCTCTTTTTTTTTATCATGGCTTTCAGATAGTCCAATAATTTTTAAATTCTCTCTCCTGGATCTAAAAATCTTGTGGAAGTGAATGTCGAAATACATCTGTGGGCTGGATTCTCTGGAAGCTGCTGCTGCCCCAGGGCCAAGCTTGGGGACTGAGGCTATGTAGGAGAGCTTCTCTTTCTCACTGCAGACACAGACTTTTCCCACTGACCTTTCAAGTTGTCATTGTTGTTTGTGGGTTGAGAGGTCTGGAAACCACCACAGTTGCCTGTGATTCAGTCCTCTGAGGTCCAGTTTTGCTGAGGCCTGCCTTGCCTGCACACCCAAGCCAAACTGTGCTTCTCTTCCTGCTTGGCACAATATACCTTTCTGATCAACCATCCAGGCTGTCTTGGGCTGTAAATTTGTTTCACTCTGTCTTTTTGTGGGTTATGCTGCTTTAGAATTTATTCAGAGCCATCATTTTATAAGTATTTGGAGGGGGTTGGGGGAGAGCTCAATCAAGTCACTGCTTTTACTCTGCCATTTTGGCTACATCTCCACTCTCTATTGGACAGAATCTTCTTGATAACTGCTTATTGAGATAACTTAATGAATACTTCTTGACTTCACCTTGCACAGGACAGTTAAGGCATTATAAAAAGTGGCCTTTCACATAGAGAATTTCTCCCTCACTCTAGTTCCTGGCAGAGTCAGTCTATAGATGGTATGATTCATTTAGTTATGTTATCTCTGTCAGGTAAGAATTTCTACTGTAGGAAATTTGCTGCAATGGTTACTAGACACCAGTATTCCTAAGCTCATAATGTTATGCCCACAGGTAGACACGCTTTCCACCTTGAATGTCTTGGATACTTCATTTCCTCCATGTATAAGGTGATGATGACTTAAACTGTGCGTTGGGACTCCATATGGGGTCACATAACTGAATGTAGGGGTCATGAAAAAATTGGCAATAGTAAAAGGTTTCTAAACATGCAACAATAAAAAAAAAATTAATTCAAAACCAAACGTGAACTGAATCCAAGGTGTTTTTAACAATTCTTGCCTGTGTTACATCACGTAACTTCAGTGCAGCCTTGGTTCTGAACATTTAACATAAGCACTTTGCGCTGTACATGCTGTTATGCCACCAAATGCCGCAAATAGTGCCAGAAGCACCTCTGCTCACAGTCATCAATTTTGTATGTTAATAAATTGCAGTGTTTTTACCATACATACAAAATTGTTAAATTGTTTTTGGCTTGGGATCAAGATAAAATTTCCAAAAATTTCTGAAATGGCCCTAAACCTACTTCTGTCATTTTGTACTACGTATTTTATGTGAAGCAGCATGCTCAGCATTGACAATTATGAAATAAAAAATCAAATAAATCTGAAAAATATTGAAGATCCTCTCTGTCCTGCATTATCAAATATTCTGCAAGATTTAATCCTTTATGTAAAAATAAACAGCAAATCCATATCATTGTTATGCAAATTTGCTTTCATCTTTAATAAATGATAAAATTATAAGTATGCCAAAGAATCATTTTAAAATAAAAGTCTTTGTAATTTATTATCAGTACATGTTTGATTTGCAATTTTACATACCTATATATCTGAGGTCACATTAAAATTTCTCGGGCAAAAATGGGTTGTGAGTGGAAAAACTTTAAGAGGCCCTGACATTTATGACTCTAGTGTCAAGCCACTTTTATGAAAAGAAAATATCTTCTTCCTCTTTCACCCCCCACCACCAGTAATACAATAATCAAGTTTGTCAAATTGGAGACATTTCTAGTTATTCAACTAGGCAACAAACATTTAATATACACTTACAATATTCTAAGCAGTGCTGTTAACATTGGGAATATATAGAGGAGCTCAGATTTTGATGGAGGAGGCAATAAGCAAACAATAATGCAAATAAACAATCTATCCACATAAAGAGATCTACAGTCATGATGCAACCATTTTCTTATTAAAGAATTAGTCAACTTCTACTAGGTGTGCAGTATAGAAGAAAAAGATGAAAATTATAATATTATGTAACAGGACAAATAAAAAATCATTAAAAATAGGTTGACATCCATCTATCAACAAGGATGTATTAAGTATATTTAGGTGCTGGAGATACAAAAAAATAAGGATGGAAG
This sequence comes from Phascolarctos cinereus, assembly GCF_003287225.1. Classification (NCBI taxonomy): domain Eukaryota; kingdom Metazoa; phylum Chordata; class Mammalia; order Diprotodontia; family Phascolarctidae; genus Phascolarctos; species Phascolarctos cinereus. The sequence goes on along the minus strand of NW_027556402.1, from coordinate 246,597,951 downwards.
AATTTACTTTAAGGTGCTGACATTCTAACACCATAGTAATAATTAAAGCAATTCATATTTTAATACTTTTAAATTTATTAAGCTGTTTATTAATAATACACTTAAAATGTACCCATGTTTGCCCCACATCACTTGACTATCTTGGAAAGAGTAATCCTGGTGATCACCTGTGGAATCTGGCATTCAGTTATTTATTAAGTACTTTTGATGGTGCAGGCACTGTTCCAATCAGGAGATAAAAAATCCAAGCAGGCAGAAACAACCCCTGTCCTCAAAGAACTTACATTCTAATGTGTGAAGACAAAAATGAAAGGAATCTGAAAGAGCTTAAAAGGAAGCTTTCCTCTGAATTCTCCCTGATTTCTATATCATTCATCATCTCTCTTTTTTTTCTTTTCTTTCTTTTTTTTTTTTTGGCTAGACAATGAGGGTTAAGTGACTCGCCCAGGGCCACACAGCTAGAAAGTGTTATGTGTCTGAGGTTGGATTTGAACTCAAGTCCTCTTGAATCCAGGGACAGTGCTCTATCCACTGTGCCACCCAGCTGCCCCCATTCATCATATCTCAGCCTCATTTGGGCCTCCCCCATATTCAGCATAGGCTTCTCTAAAAACATGGAGAGCTATGTGGAAAGGTGGGAATGTAGGAATGAAGAGGGGATCACAATATTTTCTAGAACAGAAAGTAGGGAAAGGACTCTGGAAGGAAGAATTAGTGGAATATGAGATATAAACTCTGCAGTTAATCCAGAGCAACAAGCAACCAAAATGGCACTAAAGAAACACTCGTAAGAAACACGGGTGGGGGATTTCCAGAAGGAAGGAAGAGTGAACCACTACGGCTGAGCCCAGCCTCTTCCCATAATCATAGATCTGCAAGACAACGAAGGAATACAAGCACACTATGGAAAGGAGGGAACAGGGCACAGAAAGGCAATCTAGATCATGGTTTCTTCAAATTTTTCCACTCACGACCTGTTTTTGCCCCATAAATTTTTATGTGGTGCCAGGTATATAGGTATATGAAACAGGCATGCAAATAAAACATTGACTGATAATAAATTACAACGAAATATATTTTAAAACAATACTTTGGTATGCACAGAATTTTGTTATTTATTAAAAGTGAAAGAAATTTGCATGTTCATGAGATGGATGTACTTATTTATTTTTACATAGAAAATTAAATCTTGGCAGAATCTTTGATACTGCAGGATTCAGAGCTTCTTCAAAATTTTTTGGAGTTGATCAATAATTTGATTTATAATTGTCAATGCTGAGCATGCCGCTTCACATGAAATACATAATACAAAATGACACAAATAGGGCCATTTCTGAAGTTGTTGGAAATTTTATCATAATCCCAAACCAAAATTAATTTAACAATTTTATGTACTATAAAAATACTGAAATTCATAACCTGTAATAGTCTCAAATCTGAGAAGAAGGTGATCCTGGCAGCATTTGTTGGTGGTAGATGGCATGATGACGTGCACAGTGCTCATGTGGTGTGCTCAGAACCAAGGCTGTAGTAAACTTGTATGATGTAACACGGGCAAGTATTGCCATAAACGTTCATTATGCATTTGATTTTCAATTTCTTTTTGTCATTGTATGTTCAGAAAACTTTTATTGTTGCCAAATTTTTCACAACCTCCACATTCAGTTACAGAACCCCACGTGGAGTTGCAACACAGTTTAAGAAGTGGTGATCTAAATAATTAATTTGAAATTGATAAGCATTTATGAAGTGGCTTTTATATGTCAGGCACTGGCACATAGTAGAGAGTGTTAATGGGAAAATATGTTAGTCAGTAAACAATTTTTTAAAAGAAGCCAACATAATTAATAAATATTTTTTGGATGAAAAGGATTTCATAACATAGAGAACAAGAATAGAATAAATTCTATTGAAGGAACAGAAATATCAGTTCAATAACTTCAAAAGATCCTGAATGGTATAGAAGAACATTGGAAAAAAGGTCAAGAGGGAATTAAAAGAAGAAATAAAGCAGAGAGATAAAGGAGGCCTTTCTTGTCAATGTCCCAAGCTTCCTGGGTTACAAGACTGCAGGGTCTAGTCTTTTTGCTGGCTCAGGGTTTTTCCTGGGTTGATATTTTCTGAACTTTCAGAGGTCAATACGTGAGTGTGAGAGCAACTTACTTCTTACTCTGCCATCTTGGCTCCCAGAAGCAGAACCCTGAAAAAGTAATTTATTAATGATGTTATTCGCCAGAAAAGACAATCTGATGAAAGAGTAAGTAATATTAGGGAAGAACTTAATCCCTGTACACATGCCCCAGTCAACAGCAGCATACATCATTTCCAGGACATGGTAACCATACACAAAAGGGGATCACAAATGGCCACAAAATGGTCATAGGCTATTATTGCCAACAAGAAAGATTCTGTCAGAGGTGGAGCTAAGATGGCGGAGTGAAAGCAGTGACTTGCTTGAGCTCTCCCCCAAACCCCTCCAAATACTAATAAAAAATGGCTCTAAACAAATTCTGAAGCAGCAGAACCCACAAAAAGACAGAATGAAACAAATTTCCAGCCCAAGACAACCTGGATGATTGATCAGAAAGGTGTATCGCACTGGACTGGGAGCACAGCTCAGCACGACGGTGGGCGTGCAGGCCACAGCCAACCTGGAGCAGGCCTCAGAGGATCACGGGCAGTGGTGGAGGTTTCCAGAATCTTCAATCCACCTATGCCAAAGACAACTTAGGTCAGTGGGAAAAATCAGTTTCTGTTGGTGCTGAAACAGAAAGGCGGGGTCTCAGCTCCATTCCCCAAGAGCATGGCCCTGGTTGGGGGGCAGCTCCTTCCTGAGCTTCCGGCCCATAGACAGAGGGGGAATCCAGTGGCTGATCAGATAGGGATTGCAGGGATTTCTTTGCCAGTGATGAGACAGGAATCTCTTGCTTTGCCTGTGTGTGGATCTGGGTCACAGTTCTGGGCAGCAGTGCTGGGGTAAGGAGGAGTGCTAGCATGGTGGAGCTTGTAGTGGCTGTGGAGAGAAACCCCTCCTCACAGTTACAGGACAGAAAGGAATACTTGTGGTCACAGACCAGGAAAGGAGTAAACACCTCACCCCTTATCATACCACCTTGGAAGAACTGAAAATTTACAGGTTCCTGCAAGTATCTCTGAAAACAGCTGTACAAACCCCCAAGCTTGGGACAGTACATTCTCCACATTGGAAGCAGATTTGTACCTTAACAAAGAGTTTAAAACTCAAGAAATCGGCCGGGATTATGAGCAAGCAGCACAAAAAGAGTCAGACTATATTATCTTACTTAGGTGAAAAAGAAGATCAAAATATGCAACCAGAAGAAGACAACAAAGTCAAAACTCCTACATCCAAAGCCTCCAAGAAAAATGTTAATCAGTCCCAGGCCTCGGAAGAGCTCAAAAGGGATCTTGAGAAGCAAGGAAGGGAAGTAGAGGAAAAACTGGGAAGAGAAATGAGAGTGATGCAAGAAAATCATGAAAAACAAGTCAACAGCCTGCTAAAGGAGACCCAAAAAAATACTGAAGAAAATAACACCTTAAAAAATAGCCTAACCCACATGGCAAAAGGGGTCCAAAAAACCAATGAGGAAAAGCTCTAAAAAGCAAAATTGGCTAAATGGAAAAGGAAGTCCAAAAACTTACTGAAGAAAATACTTCCTTAAAAATTAGAATAGAGCAATTGGAAGACAGTGAATTTATGAGAAATCAAGACACAGTAAACAAATCCAAAAGAATGAAAAATTAGAAAACAATGTGAAATATCTCATTGGAAAAACAACTGACCTGGAAAATAGATCCAGGAGAGAGAATTTAAAAATTATTGGACTATCTGAAAGCCATGATCAAAAAAAGAGCCTAGACATCATCTTTCAAGAAATTATCAAGGAAAACTGCCCTGATATATTAGAACCAGAGGGCAAAATAGAAATTGAAAGAATCCACAGATCTCCTCCTGAAAGAGATTCCCAAAGGAAAACTCCTAGGAATATTGCAGCCAAATTCCAGAGTTCCTAGGTCAAGGAGAAAATATTACAAGCTGCCAGAAGGAAACAGTTCAAGTGCTGTGGAAATGCAAACTCAGGATAACACAAGATTTAGCACCTTCTACATTAAAGAACGGCAGGGCATGGAATATAATATTCTGGAGGGCAAAGGAGATAGGATTACAACCAAGAATCACCTACCCAGCAAAACTGAGTAAAATCCTTCAGGGGAAAAAATGGTCATTCAGTGAAATAGAGGACTTTCAAGCATTCCTGATGAAAAGACCAGAGCTGAATAGAAAATTTGACTTTCAAATACAGGACTCAAGTGGAACATGAAGAGGTAAACAGGAAAGAGAAATCACAAGAGACTTATTAAGGTTGAACTGTTTACATTCCTGCATGGAAAGATGATATTTGTAACTCATGAGACCTTTGTCAGTATTAGGGTAGTTGGAGGAAAAAAAATATATGTATGTATATGTAGATAGATTAAGGGGTTATATCTGGAGAATAAAATTAAGGGATGAGGGAGGATTATACTTGGAGAAGAAGAAAAGGAGAGGTAGAATGGGATAAATTATCTCACAAAAAAAAGATTCTCTCAACACACTGGTAACAGTAAAAAACAAAAACCAAACCAAAACAATTATTTCGTAAAGCATCTTCCAAAAGAAATTGTTCTGTCCTCCACAATTAGATTTTCTAACAGCTTTGTTATTACTCCAGTGGAGTAACAGAAATCCACAAAAGACAAGTACCAACAAAAAAGCACATGGGCATGTGCAGTTTGGGGTTAATCTTGATGATAATAATCCTGCCCATATTTCCCAACAGTGTGACCCCATAGATAATCAGAAATAGAAGAAAGATGGAGACTTGGAAATTTGGGTTTTCAAAGAATCCTAAGAAGATGAATATGACTGCAGCACTCACTTTACTCACCATGGTTACTGTTAAAGAAAATTACAGCATTTCAGAGCTGGCAGATTTCAGTGGTATATACTGAAATACTAATCTTAAAAAAATCCCTCTATAATTTTTATCTATATAAGAGATAGATAACTGGTCACCAGGCTTTTTTGTTGGGGAATTGAGAAGTTTTCAGGAAAACACATTTGAAGTGGAGACCTCTAATCAAGAAGATGCTTAAATACACATTCATTCTAAATTTTGTTACTTGTATTTTCTGCCCATTGCCATTGTCTTCTTTTCTGGGGCCAATCACTATTGAGTAACTGCCACAGTATTTTCTTCAAGCTCTCTCCTTCCATGCCATATTTGACTCAAATATTCTAGTGATTGCATTGCTACTCAAATCTACTTTCTAGGACTACTATACATTATTCCACTTTTTTTTTTTGCTTAGGCAGTTGGGGTTAAGTGACTTGCCCAGGGTCACACAGCTAGTAAGTGTCAAGTGTTTGGTCTGAGGCCGCATTTGAACACAGATCCTTCTTGACTTCATGGCAGTGCTCTATCCACTGTGCCACCTAGCTGCCCCTTACATTATTCCTGCACTCCACGGCCTTATTTCTATTTCTCATGCATATCACTTCATTGCTTCTCTCAGAGCCTTTGTATACATTGTCCTACATTGCCACAATGCACTCTCTTTTAAAGTTCACATCTTAAGAGCTCTAATTTCCTTTAAAAACAGGCTCAAATGTCACCTTCCCACCATAAAATCATGTTTCACAAATCTAGTATTTATGTCCAATGTACTTATATATTGTCTCCAAGATGTCTCCAATGTTGTTTCCAAAAGAGAAGGTCACATCTGTGAAGAGATGAAATGTTTGAGTTGTGTGTGTGTTTTAATAAAAAAAAAATACCTAACCAAGAACCTACTGCCTAGTAGATAAATAATAATTACTTGTTGATTCTTTGCTTGATTGACTCGTTAGCCCTTCAGATACATGAAGGCAGTTATTGAGGGCCTTTACTCTTTTCTCTAGCATGCCTATACCACAATGCTTTTGCTAATCTTCCTTTGGCAGGAATTAGAGTTTATTCTTTATGTCTATCAACCTGCTGTGCATGTTCTAAAATCTCTTCCTCTTCTGTGATGAAAAAAAATGTTAACCTTTCTATAGTAGCCTTCAAAACAAGGGGGAACCCTCTGTTTCATTACATGAGTTTTTGTTTGAATATTTTATAAATTAATTTATTTTCCTATTGTCAATTTTAGTGTTGACTGGCATTGAACATGCATCAATTCCTTTAAAATTCTTCTTATCATTGAATCCCAGGCCATCCCCAGTCACCTTGACTTTTGTCTTACCACTGGATATTGTTGAGTCAGACAAGTAACTGAGGTTGATGAATTTGTAGTTCTAACATGGATTTACTTGTATGGAATAGCAAAAAGTGAAATGAGGAGAACCAAGAGAATATTATATATAGTAACAGCAATATAGTTTTAAGAGCACCTTTGAGTAACTAAGTCATTTTAATTATTATAAGTATCCCAAATAACTGCAAAGGACATATGAAGGAAGACACCATCTATATCCAGAGGAAGAACTGATAAATAGTAGTATGTACAGAATGATTTTACATATGCACACATACACACATACACACATTTCAATGACCATGCCTCTCTATCTCGCTGCCTCTTTCTGTCTTTATCTCTATCTCTCTGTATCTCTATCTCTGTTTTTCAAGCCCTGGAATTTCAAAGGTTTATAGAAATCCCCTAATAGTTGAATTCCTTTTCCCAGTGAAAAATAGTCATTGCTTTACAACTTAAAGGCTTTCAGAGATTTTGGAGTCACCAAGGAGTTAATCTCAGACTCAGAAAAGCAAGAAATGATTTTAGAAAGAAAATATTTTAGTGTCCATTAGTTTCTTGACAGCTTCTTTCACATCTTTGTTCCTCAGACTGTATATTAGGGGGTTCCACATGGGAATGATCACTGTGTAAAAAACAGAAGTCACTTTGACTATGAGCCATGAGTTTTTAGAATTGGGGACACAATAGAGAAAGAGAAGGGTGCCATAGAAGATGGAGATGACAATCAGGTGGGAGGCACAAGTGGAGAAGGCTTTCTTCCTCCCACTGGCTGACTGCATTTTTATGATGGTGACAAAAATTAAAACATAGGATGTGAGGATGATTATGAGGGTGCTCAAGACATCAAAATTAGCGAGGATGAAAAGTATCATTTCACTTAAGTGTCTGTCTGAACAGGAGGCAGATAGGATGACAGAATACTCACAGAGAAAGTTATTAATGATGTTAGTCCCACAAAAAGACAATCTAATAAGAGAGTAGGTAAATATGAGAGAAGATGTTATTCCCCATACATATGCCCCAGTCACCATCAGTGTACATCGTTTCCGGGACATGGTAACCATGTACAAAAGCGGATCACAAATGGCCACAAAGCGGTCATAGGCCATTACTGCCAACAAGAAAGCTTCTGTCAAAACACTGGTAGCAGTAAAAAAATACTGTGTGATGCAGCTTCCCAAAGAAATCTTTCTGTCTTCCACAGCTAGGTTTTCTAAGAGCTTGGGCGTAACTCCAGTGGAGTAACAGAAATCCACAAAAGACAAGTGACTGAGGAAAAAGTACATGGGGGTGTGGAGTTTGGGGTTGATTCTAATGATCGTAATCATGCCGAGATTTCCCAACACTGTGACCACATAGATAACCAGAAATAGAAGGAAGAGCGGAACTTGGAGATCTGGGTAGTCAGAGAATCCTAAAAGGATGAATATGACAGCAGCACTCTGATTTCGATCTTCATTCACCATAATTCCTGTTAAAGAAATTTATGCCATTTCAAAGTTGGAAGATCTCAATGACTACATACTACAATCCTAACCTGGAAAAAAAAATCCCTCTGTAAGGAAGATAATTGATTACCTAGCCTTTTGGTTGAAGACCTTCAACAAGGGGTAAGTGACTAGATTTCAGGAAAATTCATTCAATTTTCATATCTCTGATTAAGATGAGGCTTAAATATGTTAAATCTCCTACTTGTCCTACTTGTCCCCATTGCTTCTTGCATTCTTTTCTGGGGCCAGTCACTCTTCAGTGATTGTGATAGGATTTACCTCAGTCAAAATCTTAAAGTGACAAATCTTACTCAGTAATTCTAGTGATTCTTTCTTATCTTTAGGATCAAAAAGAAACAGCTGTCTTTGGAATTTAATAACCTTTGCATTACAATTCAAACCTATTTTCTAGATTTTCTATACTCTACAGCCTAGACAAATTAGCCTTATTTGTATTCCTTATGTATGTCGCTTCATTACCCATCTCAGAGCCTTTGTATAGATTGTCCTGAATTGCCACAATGCACTCTCTTTTCAAGTTCACATCTGAAGAGCTCTAGCTTCCTTTAAAAGTGAACTCAAATGCCACCTTCATTCCACAAAATCATTTTTCACAAATCTAGTAATTATGTTATGCATATGGTTTTATGTTGTCATCTATTCCTATCTCTTACGTCCCAACATAATTTCCACGTAAAATAAATCGTGTTTTATCTAATACTTTGCTATATTGTAATCTATAGAATTCTTTTAATCAATTAATTTAGTTGTGAACATTTTCCATTTTTTCTACACCAATAATTTCATCTCTTTAAAGAATTCTGGGCATGGGAATTTCATTCAGCGTATTCATGAAGCTTGTGTGTATCACAGGCCAAACTAGGTCTTTTATCCATTATATCTTATTGTCTCTTATCAATTTAAAAAACCTCATTAAAAAACAATGGGCAGCAGCTAGGTGATGCAGTGGATAGAGCACGGGCCCTGGAACCAAGGGATCTGAGTTCAAATCCGGCCTCAGATCAAACACTTGACACTTACTAGCTGGGTGACCCTTGGCAAGTCACAACCCCTATTGCCTCACCAAAAAACAAAAACAAAAACAATTGGGGAGTTTTTTCCCCCATGAACTACCTTTGGCTTTTTGTGATTACTGCTTCCTTTTCATGATGTTAATTAACACTCCTTAAATTGTATTTGTGCATGTATGTGTACATATCATATTAGCTTTAAATATATATATATATATATATATGCGCTAAGCAAATACACGCATACAAATATATATATATAACCTAAGCAAATACACACACACAAATATATAAATATATATACATACATACACACACATACACACACACACACACACACACACAACACACACACATATATATATATATATACATATATATGTATATATATATATCCTGAAGATACATTTTATAGGGGCTACTTAATTATTATCTATCTCCATGCTATAACATTCATCTCCTTATTTCTAATCACATAGTCACCACCTTTATTCAGGTTTTCATCATCTCTCATCTAGTGTGCTGGAATAGATAGCTAATTTGTCATCTTGATTCTAGCCTTTCCTCAGTTCAATCCATCTTCTTTCTATGCAAGCTGTCAAAGTGATTTTTCTGAAACCACAAGTCTGGTTATGTAATCCTCCTGCTAATTCTCCTCCAGTTTCTCCCTATTGCATCTAGAGTCAGATTAAAACTACCCTGCCCTCCCCTCTTCTCACTTCCTCTCCCCTCCTTTCCTCTTCTCCACTTCTCTTTCTTCCCCCCTCTTTCCCTCTCCTCTTTTCTTTAGTCTCTGCTTCTTTCTTCTCTCCTCCCCTCTTCTCTTATCCTCTCCTCTTTCCCCCTTCCTCTCCTTTCCCTCTGTTTTTTCTCTCCTTTTCCCTCCCCTTCTCATTCCTCTCATACATTCTCTTAATTTGAATTCTGAAGGGATGAGAAGTATGAAAACAATGATATTGTACTGAATAAAAATAAGTTCATTGTGGCTGGAAAGAAACATGCCAAGAAACAAAATAACATTAAGAGAAATGAACCTATGCTAAGTGGGACAGTTTTGAAGAGAACTTGAAATTTCCTACATTTTGACCTCATTGTCACACACACACACACACACACACACACACACACACACACACACACACAAGTCTGTCTTTGATAAAAACCAAAATTTTGGCACTGGCAATTAACTAATTAATCAAATACAATCACATTTTCTGTATCCCATCTTCCTTCTGGGATGCATGAGGAAGAATTTCATTTTCCTTGTGGGCTATACTGCTACCATCAGGAGAGGAGTCAGCTTAGAAAGTCTTCAACCCCTGAGTGCCAATGCCTCAATTCTGTACTACTCTAATAAGTAGTTGCATTAATAAAGGCACTTTTATACATGCCTTTACAGAAGAACAAGTCATTACCAGGAGAAAGAAATTCAAAGGAATTAATTTCTAATAGTTACATTTCAGCAATGGGTCAAGATTCTGAGGAGATAATTTAAAGGAATTAAATTATCTTTTAAAAGAGAATTGGAGCTTCACAACATAAATTCAAGTGCTGACTCTTCCAGTGACTTCATGGTTGTTTGGTATTGCTTTTCCTCAGTTTGCTACTCATTTTTATTCAAATTTAATAATTAAATATGTATTTAAATTAATTTGTTAATTACTGGAGAGAGACATAGATTTGTCCTCCAGTCTCTTTAAATGGGACAGGAGGAGAGATGAGAGGAGAATTTTCATTTGATTCTAGAAAGGGAAACACTGAAAGAGAATTGACAGGGGGAGATATGATTAGTCCTGTCCTTTATGAGAAAGTACATTACATGTGTGACGTCCTGAGTTCAAAGGTCCCTTTACATTAAAATTTCATATTCTAGTACACCAGTTTCTATGTTTTGTTGTCACAAGCTGCATCCTCCTTTGATAGCCTGTGTTTCATTGTATGGGCTCCCTTAAAACAATAATGTGTGCAATACTTCCTAGTTGCCATGCAAAGTGTCTGGGGTGAGGGCACAACACTTAATGACAAACCTCAGACAAACCTATTTCAGTAAACTTTATTGTCTCTGGTGTTAGCAGAAGGGAGAAAATGGGAAACTTCACATCCCAATAAAGTATTGGCCAGCACCGTACTGCCATAGGATATCTCTTTTCTTACCTACATTTCTTTAGCCCATTCCCAGGGGACTTTTGGTTGCAAATCCTTCATCTCAGAGATGAGGAACTTTGCTAAATTTCTGTACAACCACTTTGATATTATACTTACTGGGCCTTCAAATGGTTCTGGTTGTTACAGAATTTTATTCTTTAATACAATGTCCCATCCCCCTATCTGGACTCTAAGCCACTTGAGGTCAGGGACTGTGTTCAGTGATTATTTTTTTGTTTCCAAGGGCTAATACAACTATTTGTATTCAATAAATGTACCATCAATCTTCATTGACGCTGGTACTGACAAGGAATATGCATTCCATTTTTGATTACACTCTCTCTCTTGCCCTACAAGCTCATTCTTAATTGATCTGTAGAATCTTTGAAGACAATAATTGAACAGACATGAATTTCAGAGGGAATATTCTGTTTTCTGTGGTACTGATGAGAAAACCATGCAAGCAAATTTACTTACCAAAAGCTGAATGCTTGAGAATGACTTATTTCTTAGCTATGAGTTTCTAGGAGCAATATGCTTGGTGAAGCTAAAAATGTTTCTATGATGATATAATACTCAAGAAAAGAGTATAGCTGCTGCTTTAGGCCAGCAGTGGGCACACAGAAAGGCTGATAATATCAAACAAGAGAAACAATCATAGACAGGTCCATTTCATACTGTTGTTATTAGTAGGTAAAAAAGAGAGAGAGAGAGAGAGAAGAAAGAAAACATTTTACTGTGTCTGGAATCTCTGTCTGGGAATAATGCTGGGAACCTTACATATGCACCTAGGACTCTTAGGAACCAGGCCCAAGAGAATATCTTCTGAGCTTTACTCCAAGGACAACTAAATAAAGCATTAAAGAGAAACTTAGGTCTCTTGTGTAAACTTCTCAAAATGGGATGTTTTTTTAACCCACACTGGAGATTCTAATTAAATGTTTATTTTCCAATCAGCTGATATGCATCTGGTTTAAAATCTATTTTTACCAATATCAGCTGTCATTGTTTCAGTCATGACCAAATCTTTGTGACCGCAATGGGAGTTTTCTTGGCAAAGATACTGGAGTGGTTTGCCTTTTCCTTCTCTAGTTCATTTTATAGATGAAGCAACTGAAGCAAACACGATTAAGCGACTTGCCCAGGGTCTCACAGTTAGTAAGTATCTGAGGCCAGCTTTGAACTCATGAAGATGAGTCTTCCTGATTCCAAGAGTTCGACTCTATTCATTGAGCCACCTAGCTGCCCTCTATGTGAGTAGGAAACAAATAGATGCAACAGTATGTAATGATTATTTAAATAGTCATTCAAATCAATTTAGTTCTAAAATGACAATATAAGGAGAGAGTATGTGAATATTACAACAAAAATAACATTCACTCAATATGCCAGTGACCAAAAAGGCACAAAAGCTCAAATATGATAAGCATATAAAGTAGGGGATTCCTAATTGTTCCTAAGTGGTCATAATCCACCACTCTAAAATGACAGCCTCAGTCACCACAGAAGTGGCTGAGGTAATTCTGTCTTTCATAAGTAATTTTCTAATAATTTTTGGGAGGTCAATTCCACTCAGTGTCCCTTCTTTCCCCAAACAAATCTCACTGAACAAACAGCTGAGGAAAAATAATAATATATGGGTGTTTAAAGTTTCAGGCTTAAACTTATTAGCTTAATCATCTCCAGATTTCCCGCCTCAATGATCAAAGAGGTATCCAGCAGCATTTTGAAGAATGGAACTTGCAGTTCCACATAGTTGGAGGATTTTACATAATTGAAGGCCAGTGGTCAATCAGTGAAATTAAAAAAAAAAAGTTTTATCAAATAATTCCTACATGTTAATTACTTTGATAGTTTCTGAGTATATAAAGAACACTCCCAAGGTTTTCTTTCTTTGTTTGTTTCTTTGTTTGTTTGTTTTTTTCTTTCTTTCTTTCTTTCTTTCTTTCTTTCTTCTCTTTCTTTCTTTCTTTCTTTCTTTCTCTCTTCTTTCTTTCTCTCTTTCTTTCTCTGTCTCTCTCTTTCTTCCCTTCTTTCTTCTTTTATTAGAGGCAGCTACATGAAACAGTGGATAGATCCCTGGACCTGGTGTCAGGAAGAACCAGGTTCTAATTTAATCTTAGTTGTATGATCCAGTGTGTCAGTTGGCCTTTATCTGCCTCAATTTCCTCATCTATAAAATGGGAATAATAACATATCTCCCAAAGTTATTGTGAGGACAAAATGAAATACTACTTCTACAGCACTTTCAAACCATAAAGTGCTAGTTATCATCATGAATAAAATATTCCAAATAAGGAAGATGAGATTTAAGAAATTAAGTAAATACAAGCCATAGCATATAAAAGGTAATTTCAGAGAAATTATTTATACCCTGGGGTGGTGGCTTGGAAAGAACTCTGGCTGAATGTAAGATTTTAGGGTTTTTTTTTTTTTTTAAGAAAGAGAGGGATACTAGGACAAGAAATAAGGGAACAGAGGATTCCATATCAGGACAGGGGACAGCCTATATAAAGGCATGCAGATGGAGTGTAAAATTTAAAAGAAGCAAGAAGTCCAGCATAGCTGGATCCTAAAGTATGCAGGGGATTAATGTATAAAAAACAGGGAGGGATAGATTACAAAGAGATTTAGATACCAAACAGGTGTTTACATTTGATCCTTGTAGTAATAGAGAAGTACTAGAGCTCACTATGCCTGAAGGATGGGAAAGTGGAGGCGAGGTGTGACATGGTCATACCTAGACTTTACTTAAGACAATAAAACCAAATATGCCAACAGAAAAAAAAAACAGGCATATATATTTTGCCAGATCAAGGGAGGAAAGAGAGATTTGATCAAGAAAGTCCAGTTAGAAGACCGATGAAATAGTGTAGGCAAGAGTTGATGAGGATAGTTGCTATGTGAGTAGAGAGAAAGGTTTATAAAGGAGAGATGTTAATAATGCCAGAAACAAACAAACAAATAGATTTCACAACATTGGATATGTGGGATAAATGAAAATGAGATTTTGAAAGTGACAATGAAATTTTGAGACTGGGTCACTGGGAAGATGGTGGAGCCCCTGACAATATAGGGAAATTCAGAAATGGAGAGAGAAAGCTTTGGAAAAAAATATAATGGATTCTCTTTTGGCCACATTGACTTAAACATCTGTAGCACATCCAATTTGAGATACTTAAAAGTCAGTTGTACATAATTGTAGTTCAGCAGAGACACCAAGACTGCCTATATAGATGTAGAAATCATTTGCATGGAGATGATGGTTGCTGTCTTGGAATCTGATGAGGTCACAAGCCTCAAATTTCTGCCAGCAGTCACCATGGTTCCTTTTGGAGAGAATAAGAGAAGTGATCTTGAGAAGTGGTTCATTAAGGAAAATGAAAGGCACAAAATTTAAAAGAAAGGTAAATGTGAAGAATGAGAGTTGTTTTAAAACTGAGAGCAGGAAAGGCAGATGTATATAGGCCCTAAAAATTACAAGGAAATATTCCCTTGCCCAAAGTTTTCTGATGTATTGAAGAGCTTGAGGAAACAGCTTGATGGCTTATGTTCATTCTTTGTTGATGGGTTACTGCTCTGGGAGAATAGGTAGAGTAACTTGAAAGAAGAGCAAACTAATCATTCAATATGCAAACATGTGCTAGTGATTATTATGTGCTATGTGTTGTGTTTGACTCAGAGGAGACAATAGATAGATATAGCTATACATCTGTAGATATGTGCCTATAAATATAGATATAATTCTATAGATCTATATAGATTTAGATATATACATTTATAGACATAGCTATGTACATAGATAGATCTATATCTATATCTCTCCCTGTCTTCAAGGAGCTGACACAATATGAATGAAGCAACATATTAAAGCACTTGTTATTTTCTATACATGTGCTAAGTGCTAGAGATACAAATGCAAGAAATGTAGACAGCCCTTGGCCTTAAGGAGCTTATATACTAATAGGAGAAGACAATAACTATGATGGATTAGATAAATAGGAAGGAATGTTTTGGGCAGGGAAATCAAAGGGATTGGGGATTTAAAAATTCACATTCCTCCCCAGCAAGGGTTAGGCTAATTTGTTATTTTTTTTTCCACAAAAAGCATCAGAAATAGGATGTGATTAGCCTTGATTTGGGAAAAGTTCAAAAGTTGTTGAATATCCTTTCTGTGTTGAGACTAAGTAAAACTCCTTTTGTTAATGCCAAAGTCAGATCTAAAATAGTATGGTACCAGCCTATCAGGCTCCACCTAAAAAATGTCATACATTATCAAACAAATTATTGACATTCTTCATGGGAATCATTGTACAAATTGCTATTCTCAGAGATGGACCTGGAAACATGAAAGGGAGTGAAAGTTCGCTAGTGGTGAATTGGCATAGAATTGAAGATGGCCGGCAAGTGGTGTGATAAGAAACATGGAGTCTGGGAAATTTCCTAGGAAGGAATACTGTACTTAAAAGGAAATATGTCATTATGGATGTAAGCCAAATATTATGCTCTGAATCAACCTAGGAGGTTGTAGAAAGAGCTCTGAGATATAATTGTGACCCTTGGAATCTAAAGGGGCCATGGAGTCCTCTGAAAATCATCATAAGGAACACTCTAAAATACTCATGTCTCTGTGGCAGTATTATAAAACTTCTCTTGCTCCCTTAATCAGAACACCAGGAGATTGTTTTCCGAAGCATATCCTATGAAACAGTAAGTTCTCAATTCTGTCTCAGACTCTTAAATTGATTGATTTCACAAATTCTTCACATTCTCTCAGAAACAGGTGATAGCAATTTCTTTCCTGAAGATGAGTTGTAATTATTCACATGCAAGGGAAATAAATCAATCATTAATGAATCAATCAACAATCATTTATTGAAAACCTACTATAGAATAGTACTGAGCTGGGAGCTGGAGATACAGATAAACTTGACAAACTAGAGGACATCCATTTACTGTTGATGGCCAGTGAAAAGTCATGAAGATGGAAGATCAGCTATTTATATTTTCAAATACTAAGAAGGCCAGTGTGACCAAATTATAGAGTAGTAATGAATAATGCATACTAAGGTGGAGAAGTAGTTTGGGGCTAGATTATGAAGAGATTCAAAAAATAAAACAAAACAAAACAGAGAAGCTTGTGTTTGATAATGGAAACAATAGGGAGCCCTGGAATTTAATGAGTAGGAGATTGACATGATCATACACTTTTCTTAGGATTACCTCTTTGTCATCTGTATGGATGATGCTGTGGAGAAAGAAACTCTCCACTCCCAAGTCCTCATACAAATTCTATTCATTTTTACTTCTGACCATGTTCCCACTATACCAGGGCACCTAAGTTTAGCCCCTTTCCCTTCAATTATTGTCCAAATACTCTACCTCATTTCTAAGAATTTCTTTTCCTTTTCTTTTTCATATAAAATTTATATTTCATATAAACTTTTCCCCTAATACAATAGAAAAAGAATATAAATGAATTTTAAAAACATATGATTTCAATTTTTAAAGTTCATATTTACTTGAAAATAATCAAATACCTTACAAGTTTAAAAATTGCTGGTCCTGTTTAAAAAGGTGTTCATGTTTTACTTATTCATTAATGTTTGGTGCTAGTCATAAAATCAATATTTTTTAAAAAATCCTTATTGAAACTGCATATTATTTTCAAGACCATCACAACTCAAAAAGAGTATAGCATTGTACTAAATTCTCAGCCTTTTGTAGCTATCAACTTTGTTATTTTTAATTATCTTCAAAAATTAATTGTGCAATGTGGTATCTCAGAATTTTTTTGAATTATGTTCTTAATTATAATCAAATTTAAATAGTTATTCAGCTCATTATTGTTTTTTTTCTTCTTTCAAGAATTGCTGATTATGTAGGCCACTTATTTATTGGAACCTGTATATAACTCTGATAAATTCATGTTATGTGCTGATAGATATATTATAAAAATATTTGCCAAAATATTTATGGTAATTTTATTTCAATATGCTTTATTTTTAGAATCAACATATACATTTTTGGTACTTCAAACTCTTATTTTATATTTAATTTAAAAAAATATATATCTTTTTGTCTTTCATCCTGAAGTTGAATGTTTAAGGATCTTCCTCTTCTCAAAGTAGTACAAAATGTTATTGCAATAATATTTCAAAACAGAAATTTAACATTGAATTGTACATCTCTAATCCACGATGCAGGGCCCAAACGATGTACAGACATGCACACACAATTCACATGCAGACACACATACATACCACAACATGTCAGGACTGGAGCAACCTTTTACTGACTCATTGAATCTGAACATTATTTCTTCATTGTGGACACTTATGCATCAGAAATGATTGAACACTACAAATGAAGACTTGATTTTCTTATCAATATTATCATCATCATCATCATCATCATCATCATCATCATCATCATCATCATTATCATTATCATCATTTCCCGTGTGTCCTCAAATGTTGGTATAAGATAAGCCTTATTAAATCTACTTTCTGCATTTTTCTTGTGTCACCTTACCCTTTTGTGTTTTATTTTTTTTGCATAAAAGTGAGAGATGAGATTCATTGAAGAAAACAACTACCCAACTTATTAAAGCAATAGATTTATGTCCCCCCCAATTTAAGATGTTTCCCTTTCTATGTAGTCTTGAAGCTCACTCTATCTTTTGGAATAAGTTACGAAAGTATGTTATTATTGTTGTTGTTGCTGACAATGTTATTATTTGTTGTTGTTGCCTCTTTGGTTGCTGTTCTCCTTTTGAGTTTGTTTTCTTTTGTTTTGTTTTCCTTCACTTTACATATTTTCTTCAGTTACACACCCATGGCTGACTTCCAGATAGGTGTGGTGCCTAAAGCCCAACTCCCAGACAAAATGGATGTTAGGAATGAATTTGTTAAATAAATGTCATGGTAAGTTCTTGTAGTATTATTCAATAAGTAGAGATATCACCCTTACAATAATTTTAGCAAGAAAATATTTTGATAACCATTAATTTCCTGAACGTTTCCTTCACATCTTTGTTCCTGAGACTGTATATTAACGGGTTCAACATGGGAATCACCACTGTACAAAAAACAGTGCTTACTCTGATCATGAGCCATGAGCTTTTGGAACTGGGCACACAATAGAGGCAGAGGATAGTTCCAAAGAAAACGGTAACAGCCGTCAGGTGGGAGGCACAGGTGGAGAAGGCTTTACATCTCCCACTGGTTGAAGGCATCTTCGTGACAGTTATACAAATAAAGAGATAGGAGGTAAGTATAATTATGAGGGTGCAAAAGGTATTAAAATTTGAAAGACTAAATAGAATTACCTCAGTTAAGTGTTTATCAGAGAAGGAGGCAGAGAGGATGGCAGAATACTCACAGAGAATATTATTAATGATGTTAATCTCACAAAAAGACAAGATAAGGAGAGAGTAGGTGAAGACCACACAAGAAAAGAGGCCCCATGAGTATGATATGGTGACCAGAAGGGTACAAAGTTTCTGGGACATGACAACTGTATATAGTAAGGGATTGCAAATAGCTACAAATCGATCATAAGCCATCACTGCCAACATGAACATCTCTGTCACCACACAGGTGACAGCAAAAGAAAATTGCATGATGCATCCCATGAAGGAGATGGTTCTGTCTTCCACAACTAAGATTTCTAACAGTTTGGGTGTGATTATAGTGGAGTAACAGAAATCCACAAAGGATAAGTGACTGAGGAAAAAGTACATAGGGGTGTGGAGTTTGGGGTTGCATCTGATGATCACAATCATGCCCAAATTTCCCACCACAGTGACGACATAGATGGCCAGGAACACCAAGAAGAGGGGCACTTGGAGATCTGGGTATTCAGAGAATCCTAAGAGTATGAACATCACTGTAGCACTCTGATTTCGTTTAGCACTCACCATGGTTACTTTTGGAGAGAATTTCGGTGTTATACAGTCACAACCTATCAAAGTCAGGAAAAAAAATCTATGGCTATATACTTCAAAACATGATTCAAATATAACCCCCACCCCTACAATTACCGTTATGATTGGTTACAGTCCTTGCTTTAAAACATATAGTTTCAAGGACACTAATTCAAATTGAATAACTCTAAATGGATTGAAATTGAAATTTCCATCAAAACTAAATTGATCTCTTTGCAGTATCTATCTATTGGTCCTCCTTTCTTTTCTGGGGCTAATCCCTCTCTTACAGCTGCCACATTGATTGGCCTAAAACATGGATCAGACCATGTCACTGTTCTCCACAAACTTTAACAACTTCCTTTTTATCTCTGGCTTCAAATACAACTCCTATGTTTGGCATTTAAGGATTTCCATGACTTTGACTCTCACCTACTTTTCCAGCTTTAATGTAGATTATTTTTCTTCTTGCCCCATGTTGTTCAATCAAAATGCTTTTCCAGACATTTCTCACACCTACCTTTTCATCTAATTCATATACCTTGACAACATGCTCCACACCCACCCCATGGCAATGTACTATCTCTTCTGATCAATCAGAATCCTTAGGGTTTTTGTTTTGTTTTGTTTTGTTTTTGTAATGTACAACACACTTCCTCAGTTTTAACCTTTAACAGTCCTTTAAGCTTGGTGTCTTCCCCACCAAATTACCTTCTATTTATTGTGTATTTTTCCCTTAAATATCATGCTTACAAATATCTCCCTTGTCTCCTCCAATAGAAGGTAAGTTACTTGAAGAAGATTGCTGTCTTTTTATTGACAGCATGTAGCATAATCCTAGGCAAATAGTTGGCATTTAACTGATGTTTTTTGAATTAACTGATCTATTTATTAGATGTCCCTTCAAATACAAGAATATTGCCATCAGGCCTTTTCCTCAACTTCACATTAATTATTCTATTGTCCTGCATAAGCATTTCCCCTAACTTCAACTGATCTTTATTTGATATGAATTGGAGCCATCATAAAAGTACCCAGAACTGAGGATAGAACCAATTGTGATCTTACCAAAGAAATATAAAATGTTTCTATAAGTAATATAATATTTATGCAATCATACAAATATAATATTTATAAATATTATAATAAAGAATGTATGAAGATTATAATATAATATTACTATCACCTCCCCATAGAGGGGTGATGTGTTCTCTTAATTGTCCCTAAAATCTCCAAATATTTCTTGACCTCCATGGAATATTCATAATTCATGATAAATGTTTAATCCTCTAAATCATCTAAGTTGTTGTTGTTGTTTTTGCCAGATAGAGGAATATTAAGTCATGAGTTATTCTTCTTGTATTTGTAAAGTTGATGTGTGGGACCTCAGAACAAGAATTTATACTTGTCTTATAAAATTCCATCCTATGTATTTTGGACCATTATTCTGGCCTCTTAAGTGTTTTTTTTTTAAATTCTTTATTCTCCCAACCATTGTCTAAAACTATGATTTGCCAACAAGAGGTCCCTAGATGACTAAGGTGGAGTAATGTCAGATTTTCTAGATAATAGGAAGCCATTAGATAAATGACACTTACGTCTAGCTTTCAAGTAGTTCTGAATTCTCAAAATTTTGCCGTCATTCAGCTTATCATCCTATTTTCCATAGAAATTGCCTAAGACAGTTTATCAAAAATCTATATAAATTATACCTATGGCATTTCATCTCAACCAATTAATTGCTCCTTGCCACCCTGTGCAATAATTATAATTTCATTTATGTAGGGAAGGCTTTTTGTGAAAATTTTATCATGAGAACAGAGAATATCTGGTGCATTACCAAAAATCTTGTAGAGTTGGATGTGGTATGAAATAATTTAATGCTTTGCCCATGGTCATAAACCAAGTATATGTCAGAAGCCAAACTTTAATTCACATCTTTTATCCAATAAACTGCTGAAGCTCACCAAATCAGAGATTCCACCAAAAAGAAAATAAAAGTTCTTGACCTTTTTATTTTTCATTTAACTATACTGGTCCTTTGCAATCACCACTACCTTGTTCAAATGTTTGCTAACCACAGTTTTAAAATTTTCTTCATATGGGGAATTTAAGACAATCCCACTGACATAGATGTTTCTAATTTGTTTCCTCTCTTTAAAATAATTGTAGCATTTACCTTTATTTCTGCAGATGTCTCCCTTGTTCTCTGCGATATTTCAAAGTTCATTGCAAATGATTTGGCAATCTTACCTGTTTTTTCTTTTAGTTCTTGAGGATCTATTTCATCTGTCTCAGTTAACTTGGCATTTCTACCTCTATAAAATTTCTTTCATTTATACTCTTTACTCACACATCCACTGCCTTCATCACCTGTAACCAACATTATTGTATTACCTTTTTATCTGATCTCTTTATTTCCAGCTTGGTCCCACTTCAATGCTTCATTCACACAGATACCAAAGTGAGTTTCCTTAAGTGTAGGCCTAATAAAGTAATTTGTTCTGTTCAGATACATCCAGTGACCTTCTGTTGAATTTGGAATTAAAAAAAAGTTCAGTTATTTGGCATTTCATTCATATGTGTGTACAGATATGTACATACATAGCTTTGTATGTGTATATGTTTTGCACATGTGCATAGCTATGCATGAGTATATATGTACGTATATAATTATTATATGTATATGCTTTGTATATATATAGCTATGCATGTGTGCATATACTTGCAACATGTATATGCACATATACCTATGTGTATGCACACAGATACATATAGGTACATCACAATCATGCATAGCTATATGTACATCATATGCATATAAATGCACACGTAGGTGAACATGTATACATATGTGTATATGATATTCTGAAAAGAACTCATAACTATTCTTGTAAAATGCTTTTCTCTTTCAAACTTCCCAATTTTTATCATAGGCACCATATTCCACCTGTTTCCCAGGTTCCTAAATCCATAATTATCCTGGAATCTGCATTTTCCCTCACCTTACTTGATCAGTTGTGAAGTCTAGACTTTTTTACCCCCACAATGTCTGACAAAAAGGTCTCTACCTTCACTCATGCAGCTAACAACTTAGGTTAAGGTCTTCATCCTGTCTATATGCTCTTCCGGTCTTAAGTATCTCATCACTCCATTCCATCTTCTATATTAGCATAAAATGTATTCTGTTCTGTCTTGATTTTGAAACTCTATATGACCTGACAAAAACCAACTATTCCCACCTCTGTGGGAAACAATACTTAGCCATGAGTCTTTCTTCTTGTATTTGAAAGTTTATTTGTAGGACCCCAGAACAAGAATTTATATTATTCTTATAAAATTCCATCCTATGTATTTCAGAGCATTGTTCTGGCCTGCTAAGGTTTTTTTTTTCCCTCATTTTCACAAACAATATCCAAAACTGTGATTTGCAGTCTCTGAAACTTTGATAAGCACGTAATCTATGCTTTTGTCCGAGTCATTTTTTTAAATGGTCACTATCAAATGGCGACAAGACATCCCTAAATGATGCATGTGCCATACAATCTTCTCTCTGCACTGCAAACATGATCCTTTGGGTTCCTTATCTATACCTTTGCACTGGTCATTCCCCATGCCTGGAATATACACCTTCCTTCTGCTAGACAGTCCTTTTCCATAATGACACAGCTGAAGCACCATATTTGACATGAAACTTTTCTTGGTCCCCACCAATCTCAACTCATTTTGTGATTTTGCACTCATGTCATTATTCTAACGAGATAATATCTCAATTTTCTATCAAACTTCTATACCAGTATTCCCCTCATGTTCTAGACATGATTTACATATTAGAACATATGATGACTTTTCTTGAACACATATTGTTCTATTTATACGAAGCTCTTCTTTTTGTAATAAGAACTATTTTTTTCCTTTAGAATTTCATTCTTGAGAGATTTCTGACCCTCCTAGGATGACCTCATCTGATCATTTTCAAGAACCCTTTGCAATCTGCTCTCCTAAAGTCTAGAATGTGTATCAGATTATCCCCATCTTTCTCTTCTCTAACAAATGTTCAGAGATAGAGCAGACACTTCTCATAGGTTTCCATTTTAACTAACAGAATAAAGAGTTCCTTCTAATAAAAAGACTCAGATCCACAATGTAATTGGTCCTCATTGATCTCTCAATTTTTGGAGGAAGAACATTATAGTCAAGGCCAGTAAAGCAATGAATACATGCTCTACTTTTGTGTGTGTGTGCGTGTGCGTGAGGTTAAGAGAGAGGTTCAATAGACTTAATTAAATTCACATTCTTATGTCATCTATGCCAAGCTTGTGATCTGTTTTCTGAAACACTCCACCTAGTTGTTACTTTCTAGGTCATCTGATGAGAGTTCTGTTTCTGAATGTACTTATTTTACCTCAATGCTGTCTACCATGACCCCAACTTCTCAACATTCCTGATGTGATTAATCACAGAAGTCTTAATTTTTTATGTGAAACTTATCTTTCATTTACTTTGCATGTTTATTTTAAATAAGTAATACCTTTCCAGTGTCATATACTTGTCATGGTTCTCGGGCTACTAATTCTCAATAATAGTTTTAGGTCAAAATTCTCCTGTGTTTTAAAAAAGGCTTTCTAGTTTATTCCCATTGTTAGTTATATATGATACCTTTCTGTAGAAGCAAATGAGGTCATGGTATTTTATTACAGACTCATCTCTTAAACCTTTTCTTCTACTCTTATCTACATCTCACCTGGTAATCTCTTGTCCTGCATTTATAGTGACATTCCACATTATCTTTAGGCTGATTTTACACACACACACACACACACACACACACACAGAGACTTATGCCTTCATCTCCCTTTTCATCACATAGCATAGTTCTATAATGAAACAGTGGATTCAGTACTAGACTTGGAGTTGGGAAAATCCAAGTTCTAATTCTGACTCTGATAAGAGTTTTGTGATCATAGAAAAGTATGATAACCTTTAGTTTCATGTTAGTTTGATCTCTCTGAGGAGAGGAGAGGAGAGCATAGAGTATGGTCTCAACTCTCTCTCTCTCTCTCTCTCTCTCTCTCTCTCTCTCTCTCTCTCACCCCCACATCTCTGTCTCTCTCTTTCTCTAAATCTCTCTCTGTGTCTCTGTGTATCTCCATATCTCTGTGTGTCTCTGTCTCTGTCTCTCATTGTCTCTCATTGTCTCTCTCTGTGTCTCTGTCTCTCTCTGTCTTTCTCTCCCTCCCTCTCTCTCTCCCTCCCCAACAATGAGAGGCAAAGTTGCACAATGAAGAGAGAGAGAGATCTGGCCCAGGGTTAAGAAGACCTGGTTTGAATTCCTTGCCTCTTACACATGTTGTCTACCTCTTAGTGTTATAGGCAGAGAAGGTACAATATTGCATTTGCCGAAGGATTTTCTTCAAGAGATAGTCCTATGCATCAGTGAAATAACAGATCAGTCCTTGTCCCTGTCCCTTTGTCTATACAATCTAGTTGAGACAAAATCAAACCAAAAAAAAATGCAGATTTGGAGTAGGAAGATTTCATTTTAATTCCTGGCTTTTCTGTTTACTACTAATATGAACTTGATAAGTTACACAAACTTTCTGAGCCTCACTTAGGTTCATTATACATTTCAATTCTATTAAAAATTTACCGAGTATTAACACACATAAGGCACATAAACATTGCACACTTCTTTTGTGTCATATCAATACCATGAATGTATCTTGTCTGCTAAAACCCTCCTTTAGATTTTAATATTCTTGAGAGAAGCCAGTTATCATAAATATGTATGTATCCTTTTTAATGGGGGGGGGATGTGATGGATAAGGAGAAGGCATACACATGAAATTGACTATGATACAAATCAGTGTACCAAGGAAAGGTCCCTGAGAAGTGATACAAGATAGCACTAGAGTATTACTTACATGGGGTAGGGGAGCAGACTTGAAGAGAAAGGAGAGAGGGTGGAGGATGGAGAGGATAGAGAGAGGATGAAGAGAAGGGAGCTGGATGGAGGAAGTGGACCTGGATGGAAGGAATGGATTTTAACATATATAAACAGAGGCCAGTCATTTTTGTTGGGGTAAGTAATCAGTCTAACATCTTGTTTTCAAAGAATCCTTCTCACTCTAAAATTTCATGATCTAATGATCTTCCCATTATTTGCATTCTCTATCCTATGGTCCTTGGAGGAAATGGATGCAATCTATATTATGTGAGTGTGGGAGAAACATCTTCTCCCTAGATAAAGTAACCTAAGAAATCAAAGAAAGGGAGTTATAGGATTGCATAAATTGAACCTCTATCTCTATTTTATTCAACAACACAAAAAGACCTCTGTTTCTATCCTGAAGGGGGCCTCAGATATCTTGGAGATTCCTGTCCCACTTTAATATTTGGATGGGATTAACCACAGAGAAATATGTCTTCCAGAATAGATTTTTGAGAACTCCAGAGACAAGACTAAGAAGGGTCAACTCCCAAAGTTAAGACTTTCTCTCAGCTGAAATCCTGTTCCTATTACCCAGCCTCACAAACAAGTCAAGTAGCTGAGCAGCTTCAACCAATCTGTCACCTGTAATGTTGTTCTAAGTCTGTTTAAAACTGCTATGATCTATTCAGGTTATCTCTCTTTGTTCTGAGGAATTACTAGCCACTAGGCAATTGACCATCAACCAATGTTAATTATTTCATCTTATTTCTAGTGCCTTCCCTCTGCTAACAATTTTCTATTTATCCTCTGTATTTAGCTGGTTTGCATACATTTGCTATTTTTTGTCTCCCCTATTCGATTGTAAATTCCTTGATGACAGCAACTATCTTTTGCTTCTTTTTGTATTTCCTGTATTTAGCATAGTACCTAACACATGGTAGGTGCTTAATAAACATATATTGGTTGGGCTGACTGATCCTCTGGACTTGCCTCTTAAATTACTGACTTCTGCTCAAAGGGAACAAGGCAAAAGGAAGTACTCTCCAGGAGACTGTAGGACCTCTAGGTGGAAGATTTCCTTAATAATCCCTTCCAACTCTCCTATTTGGTTTGTATTAGATTTTTAAATTCATCACCAGTCTTTACAGATTTATTGTGAAGAGCTCCCACAGGAATTAGAAATAGCTCTTTTTGAAAACCCCAGAAAATTCTTCCTGATTGAGTTTTATGTTATCTGCTGTCAGCAGAAATTAGAACCCTTGCCCCCATTTCCCCTCCTTAACTTAAAGAAATTTGCAGTAATAGAAGCCCTAGAGTCTTTTGCAACTGTGTCTTTTAATCTAAAAAAAGTTATCCCTCCTCATTTGCATTTAAAGTCCTTCTACTCTTTGCCCAAATCCTATTTCAAGTTCAACTTCCTCCTTTTAGTTATTGGTGACTTACAAATAATAAATTATTAGTCAATTCATTTGAATTTCTGATTGGCTCTCTTGTGACTAGCCCCAGACACTCATATACTCCACATGCAAGTCTATACACTTACCAAAAGACAGATACTCTGTATGTCTTATTTCTTAGATATGAATTGATGGGAATAATGGGATGGCAAATTATTTTTTCCATGGTGGTAAAAACCCTGAGAAAAGAGTATCTGATTAGATTGAGATCGTCAGTATGCATACACAGCCTGATAACTTCAAACTATGGTAATTCCACAGAGTGGGACAGGAGAATAAAATGTTCCCCATTTCATAGTTTAAGACAAAAAGAGGAAAGGGAACGAAACGATTTTGCTGTATCTAGGAGCTAAGTCAGGAATGAAGGAAGATATATAAAATCTGCCTAAGGACCCTGGGGAACCAGGCTCCAAAGAATCTCCTCTGAGTCTTTCCCCAAAGTCTACAAAACAATTCATTGGAGGAAACCCGGAGTTTCCTGTGTTATTTTTTCAAAATGGGATTTCCTTGAAATCTGAGTGGAGATTTCAATTCAGATTTTTACTTCATCTTATTATAATTGAGCTAAATTCTACTTTGGAAATAAACAAAAATAAAAGCATTAAGGTTGATGGAATGATAGATTACATTGAATTAAATAATCAAATAGATCTATATCAATCTATTTATATCACATATGCACACATATATGTGTGCATATATACACACACACACATATATATACATATACTGTATATATGTATATTTAATTATAGATATATTAGATGGAAAGATACACAATTTGTGTTGGAACTGTCCTTTCCCAGTAATTAGATGATCAGGATTGGAGTTGAAGAATGGAATTGTACTCTTCTTCCATGTTCTGGCAGGGAAGTTCTACAAAGCATAGCATTGAGAATAAAACTGTTTACACAAATAAATACACAAATAAAAGGATAATAGATAAATAACTAAATAAATCAATAAATTAATGAATAAGTAAATAAATGTCAATGAATAAATGATTGAATGAAAAATAAAGTCTAGCATTTTTCCCCCTCCTATATAGGTCCTTTGGTTTCTCAGGTGTCATAGAAGGTGTCCACCTTCTAGGAAAAAAAAAAACCTTTCCCACTCTTCCTTAATATTATCACCTTCCCTTTAAATTATACCTAGTTTACCCTGTCTTACTTATACCTGGTTGTTTGTATATTGTATCTACCATTAAGCTGTGAGCTCTTTGAGTACAGGAATCATTTTTTTTTAACTTTCTTTGTATGCCCAACATTCAGCATGGCTCCTGTGCCATATAGTAGAGATTTAATGAAAGATTTTTGTTTTACTTGACTTGTCTTAAAGCAAGAAATGCATCATTTTTGACAACTGAATTTCCCAGCCTTAGTTTTCCACCTTTCTTACTGACAGGAGGGTAAGCTCTGTTATTAATAATAGGTTTGACATTAAGCTTCCACCTTCTAGCCTCTTCCACCTATGAGTTTAGGCAAAACATAAAACTCTACCAGGTATTATTTTCTATCTCCAAATGTGGTGCCAAAAGAAACATGTCAGTTTCTCTGGAGAAGTAAGAATTCATAAAATTTTGTGGAATGTAGCATGCAAGTAGGCTTTAAGAATTGTCAATGGCTCTGATCTCTGCATAGGGGACATTTCCAGAGGCAGCTGCAGCACATGGTGAAGGTCTCGACTCTTGTGTATTATCTGGAGCGTGAGGACTTTGCTTTCCTAAACTTTAGTTTCATCATCCATAGAAAGCATTTAATTATTTAAATAATTGGAATTTCGTGGTTATGCTGATATCACACATTACTATAATTCATGCTTTCCAATTTTCTTTCTTCTCCCCTCCCCTGAAAGTAGTAGTGTCAGTAAAGATTCCAATTTGAATAGTCCTGGGGTTTAGAACTGAATTTTAAGAAGATAATTATTCTAGGACTTTACATTTTAAAATCAAATTTTCTCTGTTTTTAGCTTCCCAAAATTTTTTAGTGCCAAGATTTTTTAAGGGTCAGAGTCTCTCTCCCCCCTTTTCAGATTGGCTGGGATTTATCCTCCTGGTTTTTGGAAGTCTTTTTTTGGTTAAATACTTGTTTATGATGGAAATATTTTGGTATAGGTCATGCATGTGCAGTCATGAAAAACATTTCCAATAGTGATGGAGTGAAAGAAAACATAGACCAAAAAAAAAATCCTCAAGAAAAATAAAGTAAAAAAATGCTTCATTCTATATTCAAACACTGTCAGTCATTTCTCTGGGGATGGATATCATTTTTCATCATAAGTCCTTCAGAGTTGTCCTGGATCATTGCATTGCTGAGAATAGCTAAGTTATTCGTAGCTGATCATCTCACAATATTACTGTCCTTTTTGCACAGTCTATTTCATTTTGCATCAGCTCATGCAAGTCTTTCCAGGGCTTTCTGACACCATCCTACTCATTATCTGCCATAGCATAATAGTATTCCATCACAATCACATACCAATATTTGTTCAGACATTCCCCAATTGATGGTTATCTCCTAAATTTCCATGTATTTGCAACCATAAAAGAGCTGCTATAGACATTTTTGTACATATAGTTTCTTTCCTTTTTTTTTTTGTTTGTTTTCTATCTCTTTTAGGACACAGACCTGGTAGTGTTATTGCTAGGTCAAGAGGTACGCATGGTTTTATAGCCCTTTGTGCATGGTTCTAAATTCCTCTCCAGAATGGTTGAATCACTTCACAGTTTCAACAATAGTGCATTAATAAATCATTTCCCCCACGTCCCTTCCATGATTTTTCATTTTCCATTTCTATCCTATTAGCCAATCTAATAAGTATGAGGTAGCACCTCAGCATTGTTTTAACTTGCATTTATCCAATCAATAGTGAGTTAGAGCACTTTTCTAATATGGCCACAGATAGCTTTGATGACTTCATCTGAAAACTTCATATAAATTCATCACTGAGCAATTGGGGAATGGCTAATTTTTTTTGAATTTGACTCAGTTCTTTATATGTTTGAAAAATGAGTCTTTTATCAGAGAAACTTGCTTTGAAATTTTTTCAGTTACTATTGCTATTTGTATTTTGCACCATCAGATCCCCCGATTTTATTCTATTATCTCCCACATTTCACCCTGTCCCTCTTCAAAAGTGTTTTGCTTTTAACCATCCCCTACCCTAATCTGTCCCTCTTCTATCACACACACATACGCACACACCCTTCTCTTGTCCCCTTTCCCTCTTACTTGCCTGTATGGTAAGGTAGATTTCTATACACAATTGAGTGGGTATAATATTCCCTCTTTGATCCAATTCCCTTCAAGACATATAACACCATCCCTATGCTATACACATAGGTCAGCCCTCACAACATGTTGGGTCTTTATGACATGTATAATGAAAGGTTTAGACTAGATGACCTCTAAAAGCCCTTCCAATGCCAAATTTTCTTCATCTTACTTAAGTTTGATTTTGTTTCTTCTTTTTCATTAGTTATTTCTTTGCAAAATTCCCTTCTTTTGTCTACCTCTAGCATGTAACCAACTTAGTACACAAAATCACACACAGTGAGTCAACAAACATTGATTAAGTATCCTCTTTGTGCCAGGCAGGTGCTAAGCTTTAGGAATTCCAAGAACAGGAAAAGAGTCCATGAAATCAAGGTGTTCACTACCTAATAGTGGAAAAACCTGTACAAAGAAGCTCTAGACAGCATAAATTGGAAATAATCAACAAAGGCAAGGCATTAGTATTAAAGGGATTCCAGTAAGTCATCTTACATAAAGTGAGATTTTATCTGGTTCTTGAAGAAAATCAGGTACCCTAAGAGGTAGAATTGAAAAAGTAGAGATATGCAGACATGGGGGGTAGCCAGTGAATTTCTCTTGAGAGAGCAGATGAAATGTCTTCTTCCTAGAACAGCAAGGAGACCACTGCCATTGTATCACAGAGTAAATGGAGAGGAGAAAGGTCTAAGAAGACTGGAAAGGCATACAATCACACACACACACACACACACACACACCACAGAGGGGAGTGGGGGAGAGAGAGAAAGCAAATAAATTGATAACAGTAATCATACCTGACACTTATACTGCATTCCATATCCATATCTCCCCAACTCTAATGACAGGAGGGAAGCTTGTTTCATCATCAACATTCTGAGAAATTTAATTTCCCTCAGGTTCTAACCAATTGTTACTATGTGACTTTGGATAAAACATAAAAGCTTAATGGGCTTCAATTTATTTCTCCAAAAATGGAGGAGTTTGGATGCACACCATGATTGTGACACTTCCTTTCCATCTTGAACATTCTGATACTTGTGGAACAAGCAAAATGTTCAGAACTCCTTAGAGAATTAACACTCTTATGGACAAACTTCCCCCTCAGCTCCTCCCAGGATCAACACTACAGTATTTGTCCATGGGTACCTGAAACAAATATCATCCTATTTCTATTGCTAATTTTCCCAGAATAACTTAACAGCCATTTATTGATTACAATTTTGTTCCTCCCCCCAAATGCCCTGTTCCATAAAAATCCAGTTTTATAAATCACATTGGGAACACACAATAGATAAATATACAAAAGTATGATGCTTTTCCCTGACTAAGAATAATTTATGAAACCTTTCCAATTCATGGCAAAGCCTAGACTGTCCAGAAATCTAGAAAATTTTTATATTTTTGTGTTCAGAAGCTGAGTCTTAGGAGAAGACTATGAAACATATCTACATCCAGAAACTTTCAGACAAATGGTTTAAAGAACTTCTACTTTATTTTTCTCCATGAGACAAAGGGAGATACGTCACCAGAGGGAACTTGATTTCTTAAGTTTCCATTCATGGAATGGAATTTCCTTGATGTCACAAAGGAAAATTCACTAAAGATTCTTTAGAGTTGTCTACGATTTCCTTTGCAAACATGAGTGCAGATTATGCTAAACTAATTAATGAAAAAAATTGATTAATAATAATTTTCCACAGTACAATCAGGGTGGGAGATAATCTCTATTATGCTGTCCCTTGCTCCTCACTCCACAGAATGAACAACATACAAGTATATTTGTGAGATTATTCTGTTATATTCATGACCTAACATAAAGATGGCAGATAATAAAGCTTCCATGGGTAATGCTGGCCCTAGAAAGCCTCAGGATTCATTGCTCAAATATAGATATCCAGGTACTGTGGAACCTTGACTAGGTGCTTCTGAACTCCTAGCACCATGCCTTGTGCCAACAGTACTTCCTATAGAATATTTGTTCTCAAACCCTATGGAGATACATTTTGATGACTGCTCAGGAGAGTACTGCAAGGGCAGCTACTAAAAACATAGAAAAGAAAGCTCGATGCAAAACTCTTAGGCCTATGAAATTATTTGACATCAGTAACCGATATGATTTTATCAGTGGAAATGGCATTAAAATGATGTATTAGCATCTCTGTTGTCACTGCAACTTAAGGACTGTGGAAGTTAGAAGTTTATTTTCCATTCACCCTAATATTGACTAGTCAAAATCACCTATAAAAATATTAATTCTGATGCCTCAAAGTTTACCAAGCAATGGGTATTTACTATTCTTTCTTGTGTACCTGATCAATTCCACTGATCCACCACTCTGTTTCTTAGCCAGTACCAGATAGGTTTGATGAGGACCACTATATAATATAGTTTGAGATCTGGTACTGCCAGGCTATGTTCCTTTGCATTTGTTTTTTAATAATCCCCTTCATAATCTTGACCTTTTGTTCTTTCAGGTGAATTGTGTTTGTTATTTTTTCTAGGTCTATAAAATAGTTTTGGTAGTTTGATTGGTATGGAACAAGTAAATTAGTTAAGGCAGAAATGTCATTATTACTATATTGGCTCACCCTGTCCATGAGCAATTGACATTTTTGCAATTGTTTATACGTGACTTTATTTGTGTGAAAAGTGTATTGTATTTGTGTTTCTATTTTTTCTGGGTTTGTCCTGGCAGGTAGACTACCAAGTATTTTATATTGTTGACAAGGTATTTTAAAAGGAATTTCTCTTTCTATCCCTTGCCGCTAAGCTTTGTTGGTAATGTATAGAAATGCGGATGATTTGTGTTGATTTATTTTATATCCTTCAACCTTGCTAAAGTCATTAATTTTAATATAGTTTTTTTTAGTTGATCCTCTAGGAGTCTCTATGTATACAATCATAACATCTACAAAGAGTGATAGAATTGTTTCTTCATCACCTATTCTAATTACTTCAATTTCTTTTCTTCTATTACTGGTACAGCTAACATTTATATATAATATTGCATAATTGTGGTGATAATGGGCATCTTTGTTTCACCCCTGATCTTAATGGGGAGGCATTAAGTTTATCCCCACTAAAGAAAATCCTTGCTGATATATTTGACACTAATAATTTTAAAGAAAGCTCCCTTTATTCATATGCTCTCTAATGTGTTAGTAGAAATGGGTTCTGTATTTTGTTTAAAGCTTTTTCGGTATCTATTGAGATAATGAGATTATTTTTGTTGGTTTTGTTATTGATATGGTCAATCATGCTGATGGTATTCCTAAGATTGAACCAAACCTGCGTGCTTGGTGTAAATCCTCTGTAGTTGTAGAGTAAGATCCTTGTAATACATTGCTGTAATATATTTGAGAGTATTTTATTTAAGATTTTTGCATGGATATTCATTAGGGAAATAGATTTGTAGTTTTCTTTCTTTTAGTTCTTCTTGGTTTGAGTACACTTATTTTATGCACAAATTTTAGAAGATTGACCTTGGTGTGAGGCCAGCTTTATCCTATTGATTTAGGTACAAGAAGTTTTCTTTAGTTTTGTTGAAATTTGTGTTTGTATTTGTATTTTGTTTTATTTGTTTTGTTTTGTCTTTCTTTTCCTAAAGTAATTATTTTCATGTTACATGTTGTCGCTTCTTCATTTCAGCATGGGTTCATAGATTTCTCATGGATATCTGTAGCAACCAAATGTTAGACACTAGAAAAGTCCTGAATTATGATTAAGAAATGAATATATTAAATAAATATCCCCCCTAATTCTCCAAGATTATGACAGCAGGAAGATGAATCATCTTTAACAATAATTTTAATGTGAAAATATGTTGTTGCTGTTGTTTTGTTGATTAGTTGTGTTCAACTCTTTGTGGCTGAATTTAGGGTTTTCTTGAAAACAAATACTGGAGTGGTTTATTATTTCCTTTTCTAGCTCATTTTACAAATGAGGAAACTCAGACAAACAGGGTTAAGTGACTTGCCCAGGGTGACACAGTTAGTATGTGTCAAAGGCCAGATGTGGACTAAGACCTTCCTGACTCCAGGTTCAAAACTCAATCCACTGCACCATTTAACTGGCAGTTCCATTAAATTCCTGACAGTTTCTTTCACATCTTTATTCCTTAAACTGTATATTAAGGGGTTCAGCATGGGGATTACCACAGTAGGAAACACAGTGCTTATTCTTACTAGAAGCCACGAGCTTTTGGAACTGGGCACACAGTAGAGGAAGAGGATAGTTCCAAAGAAGATGGTAACACCTGTGAGGTGGGAGGCACAAGTAGAGAAGGCTTTGTATCTCCCACTAGTTGAATGTATCTTCAGGATAGTAACAAAAATAAAAAGATAGGATGTAAGTACAATAGTGAGGGTGGAAAATGTGTTAAAATTAGCAAGGATAAAGAAGATTGTCTCCATAACATGATTATCAGAGATAGAGACAGAAACGATAGCGGAATACTCACAGAGAAGATTATTAATGATGTTGATCCCAAAGTAGGACCTTGTAAGGAGAGAGTAGATGAATATGCTAGAAGAAAATATGCCCCATGTATATACTGCTGTCAGCAACAGGGCACAGCGTTTCTGGGACATGACAACTATGTACAGCAAAGGATTGCAAATTGCCACAAAGCGGTCATAGGCCATCACTGCTAATAAGAATGCTTCCGTGACCACACAGAGGACAGCAAAAGAATATTGTGTGATGCAGGGAGCAAAAGAGATGCTTCTGTCTTCCACAAGCAAGATCTGTAATAATTTGGGTGTAATTACAGTGGAGTAACAGAAATCTATAAAAGACAGATGACTAAGGAATAGGTACATGGGGGTGTGGAGTTTGGGGTTAATCCTGATGATCCATAATTATGCCCAAGTTTCCTGCTACAGTAATAATATATATCACCAGGAATACCAGGAATAAAGGGAACTGGAGCTCTGGGTAATCAGAGAATCCTAATAAGATGAAGATGACATCACTCTCATTTCGGGCAGCATTTGTCATGGTTCCTATTGGAGAAAATCACACAAGCATATTAGGACAAAAGGAAGGGATCCCAATGGCTATATACTCCAACCTCAAATTGAAAAAAAAAAGCACAATAATAAAAATCAGTTGTCAGTCCAATAAACATTAGGTACTTACATATTCCAGGCACTATCCTACGTGCTTAGGACTGAAAGAAAGGTAAAAGACAATCCTTGCCCTCAGGTAACTCACAATCTAAAGGAGAGATAACATGTAACAATTATGTATAAACAAACTATATCCAGAATAAGTTGGACAAAAAAAAAATTCTCCAAAGAGAAGACCCTAGAATTTTTGGGATTGATGAAGACTTCCTGTAGAATGTGGGCTTATAAGAGGGACTTGAAGGAAACCAGGAGTCAAAGACTATAATTTATTAGCAAGCCTTTGTTTGAAGACCTTCAAGGTGGGAGGGGACTCCTCTGCAAGTATCACATTTGCCTTGGATAGCTTAATTGGGATGAACCCAAACCCATATTGAGCCCAGATTTTCCTCTTTGTGTTTCTACTTATCACTTCTTGTATTCTTTTCTGGATCTAATGTCACTCCCACAGCTACCATACAGTTTTCCTACAGCATACATCTGAACTTGTGTCCCCCTAACCTCCAAAGATTCCATCATATTTGAACACAAATTCAGACTTCTTTTGATATTTAAAAATATTTCTAATCAGACTCTAACATGAACCTCTAGCTTTATATAAAATGTTCCTCTTCATGCACTCTACTGTCCAACTAAACTTGCCTTCGTACTGTCCTTTACAGGGGGAATTCCATCTCTTTTCTCTCAACCATTTTATGTGCTGTACCCCATGACTAAAATGCAATTATTTCATGGTTGTTTGTTTTTTCCTGTAATGATGCACTTGAAAAAAATTTTCCCCTACAGAAAAAAAACTCCTTGAAGACAGGCTTTTCTTTATTTTTTCATGTTCTCATATTTGTATATCAAGTACCCAGCAAAATACTTGGCTCACACTAGTTGGTGAATTAATATATATTGATTGATTGACTATCTTGCTGTGACCTAAAATCATCTTCCCCCTTCCTGCTGTCTACTTTTCTGAGACAAGCATGCCCAGTTACTTTAACTGGTCATGCAACAGGCAAGACTTTGGCATATTTTTTGTATCCAGGTCATGAAATGATAGATTATGTGCCAATTGATACCCTTTTAAAAGTTGACACCCTATATTGAAGATAGCATTCTACCCACAGTCCTTCTGAAGAATACAATAAAGCTATACCTTCTTTGAACAGTTATGTGTCACAGTAGATAAAGTCCTGGGCCTGCAATCAAAATAACTCATTTTCCTGAGACCAAATCCAGCTTCACACACTTATAAGCTATGTGACCCTGAGCAATTCATTTAACTTTTTTTTGCTTCAGTTTCCTCATATGCAAAATGGGGAAAATAATAGCACTCTCAGGGTTGTTGTGAGGGTCAACTGAGATCATATTTAAAAATTCTTTAGTACAGTACCTGACATGCAATAGGTAATATATAAATATTATCTAATATTGAGCATTACTCATCATATTTTAGGGCCTATTATTTAGTATCCTCTATCTGATAGAAGACCACATGTGTATATGTGCATATAGATATAGATTGAAAAAGATATTTTATACATATAGACAGATAAAGCTCTAATGTATCTTACACTCCATTTGCTTAAATTCCTTTCAAATAAAAAGCACTTACAGATGATAAATACTTCTTCAATTCACTTAAATTACAGTGGGAAGTCCCTTCTGAATAGTCCTGGCAAATACATAGGAAGGAAGGCAATGTCCAAGTATATCTACTCACCAGAAGGCGGGAAATTCTTTATGGTGTGTTTCTTAATTGAGAGATTCGGTATGTAATTGGCCTGGAGGAAAAAAAGTGCTTCTATGATTTAAAACACCTTCAGAAAATTATATCTGGGGCAACTTAGGGCATCAGTGATTATATAAAGCCTGATAAGATCAAAACTCTAGTAATTTTCCCCTGAAGGGCAAGGAGAATGAAATTCTCTCCATGTCATCCCATAAGAAACTAAAGCAAAGAAATAAGCCATTATAGAGTATGAGGAAGCTCAGCCTGGGAATTGAATGGAAGATGTAACATCTGCCTCTATGACTCTTGAGAACCAGCCCCTGGAGACTGATCTCTAAGGTTTTTTTTCTCCCTATGGGCAACAATACAAGGCATTAGAGGGAATCTTCTTGGAGTAGGACTTTTTTGAAATGCCGTGGTAGCTTCTACTTAGATGCTTATTTTACATTCATCTAATGATCATTTTAATATTGTGGTGTTTAATAGGTTCAAGAGACATTGTTTATGGGTAATTAATAATTTTATCTATAATGCTAGCATGGCAGTTGATTATGATTGGTAAAAAATAATGAGAGAATGAACATAATGAGAAGTAGTCTATCTTCCAATGAGGATCTTGGGGTACATGACACTGAGCACCCAAATCTTGGTCAAAGAGTATTATCAATTTCCATATTGCCCATCTGTCAAAAATGTGAAACTACATCTCAGACCTGTGTGAACAAACAAAATGAGCAGGAATCCACCCATTCATCTACACTTAGAATTTTTTTTTAAATTTTTGATTCAATTTATACTGGGAAAATCTTTGCCCAAAATTTCTCACACTGGGTGATTTCTGGATGAGATAGTAGAAAAGGAGAAAAAAAACTGGTTTTCATTCAATAATTAGTTATTAAACATAAGAGAGAAATACTCAATTATCTCAATATTGACATTTTAACTATCAATTTAGAAAATTATAAATATCATGTAAAAGTAGATACTTATTGACACAATTATTGATCCCAACGCTTCTTTCCCATTTACTATAGGAGCTTCCTTGTGTACTCATGCATGGTTTGGTCAACACTGGGGCTGAGGATAGTAATTATTCTATTATTTCATGCATTGACAGGAAACTCTACAATGTAAAGCCCCACTACCCCAACCAAATGATGTCAAGGACCAGACTATTATAGAAAAGAAGCCTCTTATTCAACAGAATTACATAATAAAAACTCTTAAGATTAACAGCTCATTTTTCAAGAAATGTCTTTGTTTAACGGAAACTTTTCCCAAATGTCTTGTAGCTGCTTCCCCTCTGGGAAGACTTTCTTGGCAAGTCTGCCTCCCATTCCTAAGAATAAAACAACAGGATACATGTGAAGTATCAGTAGGACCTCAATAGGTTGTTTGTGGCCAAATCAAATAATCAAATACAATTTTAATTAAAATTGTCCAACTTGTTTGCAGGGTTTTTTCTCGTTTACAAACCACTTACCTTTGTAACAACTATGGGAAACATAGAGTAGTATAGAGAACATAGGTCTTAATTAGGTTGTAGGAGAACTAATTTGAATTCTAGCTTCACATGTATGGGTAAGGATACTTGAGTGTCCATTGGCAAATTACTTAAGCTTTCTGGACTTCAGTTTCCTCATTAGTATGCAACACAAGGCATAACGAGATAGTAAAATTATTTCTCTTTTTTAGAATGTATTTATTTTGTTTTCAGCATTCAGTTCCACAAGATTTTGAATTTTAAATTTTCTCCCTCTCCCACTCCTCTCCCTTGCCCTAAGACAGTGTGCACTCTGATGTAGGCTCTACTTATACATTTACATTAAGCATATTTTCCCATTAGTCATGATGTAAAGAACAATTAGAACTAATGGGAGGAACCACAAGAATGAAGCAATAAAACAAAACAACAAATGAAAAGGGGAGCAAATAGTCTGCTTCCATCTGCATAGACTCCATAATTCTTTCTCGATGTGGATAGCAATTTCCATAATGAGTCTTTTGGACTTGTCTTAGATCCTTGCATTGCTGAGAAGAACTAAGTCTTTCAGAGTCAATCATCACACAATGTGGCTGTTACTGTGCACAATGTTCTCCTGGTTCTGCTCATTTCACTCTGCATCAGTTTATGTAAGTCTTTCCAGGATTTTTTGAAATCTGCCTGCTCATAATTTCTGATAGCACAATAGTACTCCATTACATTTATATAACACAATTTGTTCAGCCATTCCCCAATTGATGGGCATTCTCTCAATTTCAAAATCTTTGTCACCACAAAAAGAGCTGCTATAAATATTTTTTTGTGTGCAAGTGGGTCCTTTTCCCATTTTTGTGATCTCTTTAGGATACAGACCTAGAAGTGGTATTGCTGGGTCAAAAGGTATCCACAATTTTATAGCCCTTTGGATGTAGATCCAAATTTCTCTTCAAAATATTAGATCAGTTCACAATTCCATCAATAATACATTAATGTTCCAATTTTCCCACAACTTCTCCAACATTTATCATTGTCCTCCTCTGTCATGTTAGCCAATCTGATAGGTGTGATTTGGACCTTAGAGTTGTTTTGATTTGCATTTCTCAAATCAATAGTGAATTAGAATTTTTTTTCATATGACTATAGATAGATTTAGTTTCTTCCTTTGAAAAATGCCTGTTTATATCCTTTGACCATTTATCAATTAGAAAATTACTTGTATTCTTATAAATTCAAATCAGTTCTTTATATGTTTTAGAAATGAGGCCTTTATCAGAGACACTGATTGTAAAAATTCTTTGCCCGTTTTCTGCTTCCCTCCTAATGTTGCATGCATTGCCTTTATGCAAAAAACTTTTCAATTTAATGCAACCAAAATTATCCATTTTGCATTTCATAATGTTCTCTACCTTTGTTTGGTCATAAATTCTTCCCTTCTCCATAGATCTGAAAGGCAAATTATTCCTTACCTTTCTAGTTTGCTTATACTTTCAGTCTTTATATCTAAATCTTGTACCCATTTTGACTTTATATTGGTATAGGGTGTGAGACGTTGGTCTATTCCATGTTTCTGCCATACATTTTTCCATTTTTCACAGAAGTTTTGGTTAATTAGTGATTTCTTATCCCAGAAACTGAAGTCTTTGGATTTATCAAATAGTAGATAATATAGTAATTGACTGTTGTGTCTTGCATGCCTTACATTTTCCTGTGATTCAGCACTCTATTTCTTAGCCACTACCAAGTAATTTTGATGATTGCTGCTTTATAATGCAGTTTAAGATCTGCTACAACTAGGCCACCTTCGCTTGCATTTCTTTTCATTAGTTCCCTTGATATTCTGGACTTCTTGCTCTTCCAGATGAATTTTGTTATTGTTTTTTTCTAGCTCTATAAAATAAGTTTTGGTAGTTTGATTGGTATGACAATGAATAAGTAAATTAGTTTAGGTAGAATTGTCATTTTTATTATATTAGCTCCACCCACCCATGAGCAACTGATAATTTTCTGATTATTTAGATTTCACTTTATTTGTATGAAGTGTTTTATAGTGGTGTTCATATAGTTCCTGGTTTTGTTTTGGCAGACTGACTCCCAATATTTTATAATGTCTACAGTAATTTTAAATGGAATTTACCTCTCTATCTCTTGCTACTGGGATTTGTTAGTAATATATAGAAATGTTGATGATATCTGTGGGTAACTTCTTCTTTTCAAGCTTTCAGTCTCTCTGGCGTATTGGCTTTGACATTCAAAAGAAAAGGATGAGGCCAACCCCACTTCAGGTTGCTCAATTAAAGCCTCTGGGAGGACATAAGGGAAGGTAGTGGTCTCCAAATATCATTGTCCCTGTCTTGCTATATAAGAGCTGGGAACTTCCTCTTGAGTGAGAGATCTAGGGCTCTCTTTTTGGTTGAGCTGAGGTACCTCACTCCCAATGGGAAAGCTTTTCCACTGTATATTGCCTGGTATATATTCTCTTATGTATACTTTAAAAAAAATTTTTTTTTAATCTTTAGGCAATTTGGGTTGTGACTTCTCCAGGGTCACACAACTAGTAAGTGTCAAGTGTTTGGTCTGAGGCCGGATTTGAACTCAGGTCCTCCTGACTCCATTGTGCAACCTAGCTGCCCCTAATAGTCTAATGTTTCTAAGGTTTTTTTTTTTCTAATGTTTTCTAATATAATGCTATAAAATTGGATAAATGGGTTTCCTGGCTAATTGCTATGTGAGTTCATTGTGGAACTAGTTAACAGTGAGAAAGGGGCATTATATATCTTGGAGCCCTCCTTAACCACAATAATGAAATAGTGAACAGAAGTTAGATTGAAAGATTGTTTTCCAGTTTTATGCTTTCCTTCTAATCTTAATTGCATTGGTTTTATTTTTCCAAAATGTTTTTATTTTAATATAATCAAAAGTATCTATTTCACATTGTGTAATGCTCTCTGTCTCTTGTTTGATCACAGATTCATCTAATCCCCATAGATCCTACAAGTGGACTATTATTTGCCCTTCTAATTTGCTTATTTTCTCATCCTTTGTGTCTAAATCGTGTGCCCATTTTGACCTCATCTTGGTATACAGTGCGAGATGTTGGTCTATACCTAGTTTGTATCCTATTGTTTTGCAGTATTTCCCAGGACTTTTGGTCAAATGTTGAGATACTGTCATAAAAGCTGGGGTCTTTGGGCATCTCAAATAATAGGTTAATATGGTCATTCACTACTGTATCTTGTATATGTAATCTATTGCACTCATCTACCACTCTATTTCTTAGCCAGTACCAGATAGTTTTGATGATTAATGCTTTATAAAAATGTTCGAGATCTGATATTGCTAGGCCACCTTCATTTGTCTCCAGCCCCTTACCTTTCCTCTGTATGTGTCTCTCTGCTTCAAGTGTGTTTCTTGTAAACTATATATTGTAGGATTCTGGTTTTTGATGCACTCTGCTATCCACTTCCATTTTATGGGAGAGTTCATCCCATTTTCATTCACAGTTATGATTATTAAGTGTGCATTTCCCTCTATCCTGTTTTTCCTCCTTTTTGTCCTCTCTCTCCTTTCACCCTTTCCCTCTTCATTAGTGTTTTGCTTCTGTCTACTACCTCCCCCGATCTGCCTTCACTCTGTCAGTCACCCCTCCCTTTACTTAATTTCCTCCCCTCCTACTTCCTGTAAGGTAAGACAGACTTCTATTTTCAACTGATTCTGTATATTACTCCATCTTTGAGTGACTACTGATGAGAGTAAAATTCAAGCAATGCCCATCACCCTCTCATCCCATCTTCTCTACCACAGTAATAGGTCTTTTCCACCTGTTTGTGTAAAATAATTTACTACACTCTACCTCTCCCTTTCTTCTGCAACCAATGTACTCCTTTTCTCTTATCCTTTAATCAGTTTTATGTCTTTCCCTCAAATTCCCCTTGTGTCCATACCCTCTGTCAGTGTATGTTCTCTGTAGCTCTACTATGAGTTGATATTTTTTAAGAATTACAACTGCCATCTTCCCATCTGGGGACATAAACTGTTTAGTTCTGTTGAATCCCTTAGGTTTTCTTTGCCTGTTTTTACCTGTTAGTGCTTCTCTTGGTTCTTGATAATGGAGATCACATGTTCAGTTTAATTCTGATCTTCTCCTTGTGAAAGTTTGAAATCTCTTTATTTCATTGAATGAATTTTTTTTTCATCGCTTGATGTATTATGCTTAATTTAGCCAGGGAGGTGATTCTCGGTTGTAGTGCCGCCTCCTTTGCCTTCCAGAATGTCATGTTCCATGACCTTAGATCCTTTAATATTGCAGCCACTAAATCCTATGTAATCCTGATTGTGGTTCCCCAGTACTTTAATCCTTTCTTTCTAGCCACTTACAATATTTTTTTTTCTTGCCTGGATAGTTCTGAAATGTGGCTATAATGTTCCTTAAAGTTTTTTTTTTTTATTTTTAGGATCTCTTTTCTGAGGTGATTGATGGATTCTTTTAATGTTCAATTTGCCCTTTGGTTCCAGAATATCAGGGCAGTTTTCTAATAATTTCTTGAAATATACTTGCTGTAGAGGACCGCTCTGGGGAATTAAGCCAGCCCGGCTCTTACCTGTAGATTCTACTAAGTCAGACAGCTGTGAAACTCAGGGTGTCAGCTCACCACTCCCCTGTTCTGTCTCTTGAGAACAGGATGCAGGAAGGGAGGAAACGGATGGGGTACAGGACAGGATACAGGAAAGAAAGTAACAGACAAGGTACAAGGAATTAAGGAAATCACTTAATTAGGCTTGTGCTTTTCATGGAAAATAATGTTACTACTGCTTGATCCAGTACTAGATAAGCCTGAGCCCTTAGATCAATAAACAAAGTTTGTTCATCACATCTTCTACCTGACCTGTGATTCTTTCTCTCTTCACACTCTGCCGGCATCAGACCACGGCAGCAGACGCAGGTGCTCGCGGCATCCAGGTTCTCTTTTGACATTGTCTCTCCTGTCTCTATTTTCCAGGTCACTTTTTTTTTTTCTCAATGAGCTATTTTACATTTTCTTTTTTTTTTCATTCTTTTGAATTTGTTTGATTGATTCTTGATGTCTCATAGAGTCATTAGCTTCCACTTATTCAGTTCTAATTTTTAAATAGTTGTTTTCCTCAATTAGCTTTTGCACTTTCTTTTCTATTTGGCCAATTATACTTTTTCAAGGAGTTATTTTCCTCTGTGGATTTTTGCATCTGCTTTTCCATTAGCCA
This sequence comes from Phascolarctos cinereus, assembly GCF_003287225.1. NCBI lineage: Eukaryota > Metazoa > Chordata > Mammalia > Diprotodontia > Phascolarctidae > Phascolarctos > Phascolarctos cinereus. The sequence continues at coordinate 246,554,830 of NW_027556402.1, read as the reverse complement.
ATTATACTTTTTAAGCAATTGTTTTCTTTGTTGACTCTTTTTTTCATAATTCTCTTGTATCATTCTCATTTCTTTTCCTAATTTTTCTTTACTTCTCATATGATTTCAAAGCACTTTTTAAAGCTCTTCCATGAGTTCTTTCTGGGTTCCACACCACTTCGTGTTTTTTTTTGGGGGGGAGGGGTTTGCCCATAGATGTTTTGACACAGTTGTCTCTTCTGAGTTTGTGTCTTAATCTTCCTTGTCACCATAATAACTTTTTGTAATCAGATTCTTGTTGTTGTTGTTGTTGTTGTATACTCATCTTTTGGGGCTTTTTTCCTTTCCTTTTAAATTGGAGCTCTGCTTCCAGGGTGGGCAAAGTACTGTCCGAGGCTGCAGTCCCTGGCTATTTACCTGGTGTTACACTGATGATGCCTGACAGCTTAAAGGAGAGCCTTCGTTTCTAATTCTATGCTGAAAGAGTGGCCAGTAGTTGGTACTGCTGGAGGCCTTAGGAGTCCTAGTGGTGGTGCATACCATGTGCTGCAGATGGTGTGTGTGGGGGGGTTCTGAATTTCCCCAGGGATACACTGGAGCATGTAATCGTCTGGCAGTGGAGGTTGCCTGTTTCCTGAAGCTATGCTTAACCATGTGGAGGTTCTCACAGCTTTAGTCTACACATTATTCTGGCTATGCTGAGGCATGTGGAGGTTCCTAGTGTTGGTGTTAACCTGCTCCACCACTCTGGGGCTCAGGATCTACCTCACATTTTCTGAGGTTCTACTGAATTATTCTTCATGAGCCAAATTGTGACATTTCATTGGAGAGAATTTGATTTCTCATGTTTCCCCTTAATGGAATGGAATTTCCTTGATGTCTAAAAGGAATATTCATTAAAGTTCCTTTAGAGTTCCCCACAATATCCTTTGCAAACATGAAAATGGATGATGTCACAATACTTGATTAAAAAAAAACCTTAATGATTTGTCCACAGTGTGCTCAGGGTGGAAGATAATTTATATTATGCTTGTCCCTTGTTTTCACTCCACAGAAACAATAACATGCAAGCTTATTTGTGAGGTTGTTCTGTTATATTCCTGACTTAACACAAAGGTGACATATAGTTAAGTTACCACGGTAATGCTGGGCCAAGGAAGTCTTAAGATTCAGGCCCCATATATGGATATCATTATATTATAGAATCTTGGCCCTGGTGTGTCTAAATGTACAACTACATCCCTTATGCTGACAGTACTTCTAATTGAATATTTCTTTCCCATCCCGATGGAGATGCAGTCTGGAGGACATGCTCAAGATAAAACTGCAAGGACATCCACTGAACATCTAGAAAAGAAAATTCTTGATACAAAATTCCTAGGCCTATCAAATTATTAAACATCATTAACTGACATGATTTTATCAGTGGAAATGTCATTAAAATGATAAATCAGTACTATGTTGTCAGTTTACCCCAAGCACAGTGGAATTTAAAAGTTTAATTTCCATTTGTCCTAAGTGTGACTGATCACAATCAGCTGTCAAATATTAATTCAGAGTGCTCCAAAGTTTGATGAGCAATAGATAATCAGAACATATTCACCATCTTATTGAACACTTTACCCCAAAGTTTTTGATGTGTATGTTGGCTCACTTCAACTTACACAGAATAGCCAGCACTATGAATGGTCAGTCACCATGCCAGCAAGCACTTATTAACTGCTCACTATGAGCCAGGTACTGCCCTAAGTATGGGGAATATAGAGAAAACATGGACACTTTCCCTGTCCTTGGGTAGCTCAAATTCTATCTTAGGAGATAGCATGCAAATAACCATGAAATGTGAGTGTGGAAATAAAAGATAAGCTCAGAATGAAGGGCTTGGGGCTAGGTACAGAGAGAGGAGAGGCCCCCTGAATAAAATGGATTTGATCTGAGTCTTGAAAGTAGTATGGGAAACCTGAAGTCTCCCATGAGGAAAGCAAACATAACAGACATGGGGGCCACCCAGTATGAATGGAAGATCAAGAGGTGGAATGTCATGTGTGGAGAGAAACATGTATGTCAGTGTAACTAAGTATGTGGAGAGAAGCAAAGTATAATAAGACTAGAGAAGTTAGAAGGATCAGGTTATGAAGAACTTTAAATATAAAAAAGAGGATTTGACATTTGATACTATAAGGAAAAGGAAGCAGTAGAGTTTATTAAGCTGGGGAGACATATTTTTTAGATTCAGTCTTCAGGAATATCTATTTAGCAAGTGAATGGAGAATAAATTGGAAAGAGTGGGCACTCAAAACATGGAGATCAATTAAGATGTTTTTGCAATAGTCCAGGTGAGAGATAATGAGACAATTGCAAGGGAGTACCAGTGTGAGCAGAGAAGAGAGATGATAAAAACAAGTAGATTTGAGGACAGATTGTGCATATGCGATGAGTGTTAATGAGGAGCTTAGTTTAATCTGAAGTCATGAGCCTGCATGATTGGGAGGCTAGTGTTGCCCTCAACAGTAACAGGAAAAATGGAAAGAGGTTGATGGGTGAGTTTAAATGCAGAATTATTTCTTCAGCCCAAGGCTTTCTGGAACAGTTCAGGCCTGTGAAATTTCCAATGGCGATTGGAAGCCTTAGAGGCAGGAAATACAATTTGACGGTTTTGCTGCCTTGGTAACTGGATAGCAGGACTGTGCTTAAAATGCCCCTGAACTCATTGCTAAAACATATTTCTCTGACCTAGTAAGCACAATAACCTGAGGAATATTACTTCCTATACTATTTATATAGTACAACAAAATGTTACTAGAAATTATTGTTATATTAAAGAGGGACACACTTTCTTCATAAGTAGGACAATTAAATTTTATTCATGGAAAATAGAAGCCATAGACAAACATGTAGTCCTGGAAAGATTCCTGTAAGAAAGAACCTTCCACTCAACAGTTGATAGAAGAATCTTTAAATCTCCAAGAAACAATAGCTAGCTTCATTGGCATGGCTTTGAAGGTGGCCTTACCTAGCATTTCAGCACTTTTGCAAAAGCTAATTCTTATCTAGACCATGGGTTCTTGACCACTTTCGCTTCATGGACTACTTTAGCAATATGGCAAAAGTTTTGAATCCTCAGAACAGTGTTTTTAAATTCATAAGACAAAATTAAGAGGATTAAAAAGGAAACACATTAAATAGTTATCAATCTAGATATCTGTATCTAAATAAATATATAAACCAAATTCATGAACCCCCAGGTAAAGAGATAATAATAATAATAATAATAATAACCATTATTATTATTATTATTACAAATTTGGTCTAGAAGGAAGGACAAAGTGGAGCTTAAGGGAAAAACATCAAAACAAATATAACTCCTTTAATTGAAATAGAGTTCAGTACCTTAAATGGATTTACTCACACCAAAAGAGAGATGAAGAAGAATCTTACTATGTCTCATTATTGATCAACAAATATGAATTCATCTCTTACTACCTCTCAGTTGCTATTTCAAGCTCTCCTGACATCATTCAGTCTAATCTTGGTCTTGTGATTAATTGTGTTAGCCTAGTGCTTTCATATAGGCTTGGGGAACTGGAAAAATCTTCCAACAAACTCAGTGGTCACTCCCCAGGGTTTTGTTTTAAGCAGCCTTAACTACCAATCCCTACTCCTCACCTTGACAACTCAACCTTGCATTTCCCTTCTTCCCCACGATATAGAGTTATGAGAAGACTGGTAAAAGAGAAGAAATACATAATCTTTAAAAATTAGCATTTTTAATTTATCTGCAATTTAAGATATTTGTGTAAAGTCCTTGGGCAGTCTTTATCCTATGGAGTTAATTATGAGTTAATTTGTATGTATGTGTATGTATTTACCTTCCCAGTGATTTTCCCAATGTATATATCTGTTCTTCAATTATTTATTGCTTCAGGGCCAAAATACAGATGGGGATAGTAGCCATTCCCATATAACCTGAGAGTTACTGTGTAGTAATGAATTCACTAATGAAATATTGTGACATATTCAGATAGAAAATTTATCATCAGTATAATCATTCTAGAGATGAAATACTTTGGTGCCCAATAATTTCTTGATGGTTTCTTTCACATCTTTGTTCCTTAGGCTATATATTAGGGGATTAAGCATAGGGATGACAACTGTACAAAAAACAGTGCCCATTCTGATCATGAGCCATGAGTTTTTGGAACTGGGCACACAATAAAGGAAGAGAATGGTCCCATAGAAAATTGTTACAGCTGCCAGGTGGGAGGCACAGGTGGAAAAGGCTTTATGTCTCCCACTGGCTGAATGAATTTTCAAGACAGTGACAAAAATAAAAAGATAGGATATGAGTACAATAATAAGGGTGAAAAATGTATTAAAATTAGCAAGGATAAATAGGATTATCTCTGTAACATGCTTATCAGAGAAGGAGGCAGAAAGGATGGCAGAATACTCACAGAGAAAATTATTAATGATTTTGGTCCCATGAAATGACAAGATAAGGAGGGTGTAGGTGAATATGAGAGAAGAAGTTGTTCCCCATGTGTATGCCCCAGCAATCAGAATAGCACACCGTTTCTGGGACATGGCAACTGTATACAGTAGAGGATTACAAATGGCCACAAAGCGGTCATAAGCCATCGCTGCCAGCAGGAAGGTCTCCATCACCAAACAGGTAGCAGCAAAAGAAAACTGTGCAATGCAACCTTCAAAAGAGATGCTTCTGTCTTCTACAACTAAGATGTCCAAGAGCTTGGGAGTAATTATAGTGGAGTAACTGAAATCCACAAAGGACAAGTGACTGAGGAAAAAGTACATGGGGGTGTGGAGTTTGGGGTTGATCCTGATGATCACAATCATGCCCAAGTTTCCCACCACAGTAACCACATAGATGGTGAGGAAGAGTAGGAAGAGGGGCACCTGCAGCTCTGGATAATCAGAGAATCCTAAGAGGATGAAGATGACCACATCACTCTGATTTTGCTCAGCATTCACCATGGTTCCTATTAGAATATCAGAGTCACAGAATCAAAACATTTCAGAACTGGAACAAATTGCCATGACTTTATCTTCTAACTCATAACTAAAAAAAATCCCTCTATAAAATACTTGCCAATTGGTTACCTAATCTTTTATCCAGCACCTTCAATGAAATGAAATTTCTTGAGGCAGCCCATTCCCCATTTTACTTGGAAAGTTGTCTTTTAAGATACATTTTCAATCAACACCAAGCCTATATTTTCCTCTTTATAATTACTGCCCAGAGCTCTTTATATTTCATTTTACAGATAATCTTTCTTCCCTAGATATTATGGCTTTTTTCTAAATCACATGTATGACAATGTTACTCTCCAGAGATTCCCTTTTTCCTCTAAAGACTTCCACAACCTAACTTTGATCTACCTTTCCAAGTTCATACATTATCCTTAATGATACATTCCATTGTTAAAGTAAATTGCTCACCTTGTTGTTCCTCAGAGGACACTCAATTTTTTCCCCTCCACTTATTTCCAAAATCCAGGACCATTTTCAGAATGTAATTTCTCCTGAAGTTCATATCTTAGAATCCAAAGTTTCCCTGAAATATGAGGATTCTACATGACTTCATTCATGATCCTCTTCCTTCCACATATATAAATAAAATATTATAATATAGTACAGCTTAATAAAAATCATAGTAGCATATATCTTTAGGGTAATAGACTAGAGAAATCCTTTTCAGATAATATGAAACCATTTGTGACTTCTCACTGGGTCGGCTATTCAAACAAGTTCTCAATTCACAAAATTGTATTATTACAGGAAGGATTAAGACCTCTGCTCTCTCTTTTTACAGTAATGCCCAACAAACTTCTAAATAACTGAATCTCTGTATTAATATTGTATCAAACTTCACTTTTAAGCTGGTGATTTTCGCCATCTAGAAACAGGTAGGTAGCAAAATGGACAGAGATTTGGGCTGGAGACAGGAAGACATGAGATGAAATTTGGTCTCAGGCAGTTACTATCTGTACCACACTGGACAAGACACAACTTCTGTTTGCCTTCTTTTCGACAACTTAAAAGCTATGATAATATTAGTAATAATAATAATAATAACAACAACAACAATAACAATAACACTTACCTCCCACAATTCTTTTGAAGAACAAATGAGAAAATATCTGTAAAGAACTTAGCAGAGTGCCTGGAACATAATGAGCACTGAATAAATGTTTATTTCCCACTTTCCAAGAATTACTCTTCTATCTCTTAATTCCATCAAAGCTTTTTGTAGTATATTTGGCTAATAAGAGTAGTTCTCTTTCTGAGGCCCTGTTCTGATCAAAATTTTCTCCACATTTCCCCTCCCCCAATGATTTCAGCATCTCTTCACATGAATATATCCTCTGAATATTAAACGCTACCTGTACATTTTACCCATGCTCTTTTTTGAACAAGAATTGCCCTTCAAGAAAGAGTATACACTTTTTCCACCAGTTTTTTTTTCCACCAGTTCCCAATGAGACTCATGAGGTCGAATTTCTTTGTTGCCTTGGAATTATTTCACTAATAAACCACAGTTTGTGCATATCTATTTAAAATTCCCACTGGACCTCCCTCCTCTTTTCTCTCCTTGATTTTTTATTTTCCTTTTGTTTATGAAATTCTCTGCATCTCAACTTATATTTACTTTAATGCTTTATGATTACTCTTAATGTTTTCTCTTCAGTATAAATTCTCCTCTCTCTCTCTCTCCATATATAGATAGATTATACATATAGATCTACCTATAGAGAGATCTATCATATCTCTTATGTGTGTGTGTGTGTATATTTTTGATAGAGAGAATATTTGATATTTGAGTGAAATATTTGATTCTGTTACCTTGAACTCATCCTTGTAAACCTTCCCTAACAATTTGTGAGCCCCATCATCCCTACCTTTGATTGCTTAAGGTCCTAGGAAATAAATGCTCTTAGGATTCCATCTTTGTTCTTTTTAGTGCTTAATATATAGCACCTATGTGTGAATACTAACTGAAATATCTCTCTAATATTTTTTTAACATATTGAAAGTAATATTAAGACTGGGGAAAAGGAACCTTCAAATTGACTTTAATTTTAACACGTTAGGCCTTAGCTCAGGATGGCCGGGGAACTATTTTTAGGAAGTAAATTTTCATCATCTGTAAAACAGGGATAATAGTAATACCTACCTCACAAGATTGCTGTCGTGATCAAATAAGGTAATATTGGAAAGAACTTAATAAACTGTCTGGCATATAGTAGGTTCTATATAAATCCTAGCCATTATTACCATTGTTATCAATTATTACTTACAATGCAATTTAAGGAAGGGAGAGGGAAAAGGAGAGGGTTCTCAATTTCATCATTCATTTCAATATTAGACCTTTTTTAAAAACAAAATACACGTATATGGAAGGTCATCTGAAATATTATGAATGCATCAGTGCCTATCAACCTAATATGTGATCTTATAAACTTAACAAGGAAAGGTATGTACACATAATTCACTGTGATATGACCGAGAGTGTGCAAAGAACAAAAGAGTAGTTTGGAAAAAAAAGTGCTAGAAAACATTTCAGAAAGAATAAATTTCATATATTTGATGGGTAGACTAGCAGGTAGGAGAGAAGAGGCAAGGAGGACTTCTTAGAAGTGGATCTTGTAGATGAGAGGATTAAACACTTAGAGATAAAGGGAAATCAGTTCTAGGTTTGGGGTTTGGTTTATTAAGGAGCACACAGTCAGGAGCAGTGTGGTTTAAAAGTTTAGGACAAAAACAAATTTAAAAGTTGGAGTTGGCAAGGAAAATACAAAATGAACAAATTATAGAAATTAAATGATGCAAAATTAAAACAACCATGTTTGACCTTAAGAAAAGAAACACAATATGGGAAGCCAGCTCCCCTACTGTTTTGCAGAGGCGAGAGACCATGGATTTAGAACTCTGCATATTCTCATTCTCTCTCTCTCTCTCTCTCTCTCTCTCTCTCTCTCTCTCTCTCTCTCTGTCTGTCTCTGTCTTTCTCTCTCTCTGTCTCTCTCTTTATCTCTCTCTTTCTCTCTCTCCCTCCCTCCTTCTCTCTCTCTCTCTGTCTCTCTCTCTCTCTCTCTGTGCTATAAAGGCTTACTCTTTCAAAGTAAGAGGAAAATTTTTTAAAAGTTTAAAGTAAACAAAAGATATGAAAAAATATATATTTATGCAAAAAGAGAGATTCCTCAGGCACTGATGTGAAGTATTGGTTGGCAAAGGTATTTAAACCAAAGGGAAGATGATAAGTTCAGAGGTTATGGTAATACTTATCTAAGAAGTAATGACAACACCCTTGGCTGTTAGCTAGTACTAAAATAAAATGAGAGATGAATTTAAAAGACACACATGGTAGTCTAATCCTCTCCAATTTTTCATTATAAAACTCAATATTATGTTGTTCTATAAAAGATGGAATGTGATGGAAAGTAAAGTCTAATATAATGAAGAGGATCAAGACAGTGAAAAAAAATGACATTCCTCAGGGGGAAAAATGAATAAAAAACCCTCCATGAATAAGTTTTGTTATCTCCTTTTGCTAGTAGGTAGAGAAAAATACTAATTATAATACCTACCTCTCCTTTGACCCATAATAGAATTATGAGTCTATTAGAAAACAAAAAATTTCAACAAGCTTGAGGGTTGTAACACCCCACACCAAATATGGACTATCTTCCTGCCTCATCTTGCATCTTGCCTTCTTTAATTCCTTTCCTTCCTGCAAAGACAATAAAATTCTTTCTTTAGTGAGTTTTTAGTATATACTCTCTACCCAATTTCAGTTTTTCCTATCAAATTATCTATAACACTCAATGAACCCCTACCTTATCCTATGCTACTGCACAATAATAATAATGAGTATCCTCATGACTTAGTACACGATTTTGCATATAGTAGGTGCTTAATAAATACTTGTTGAATCATTGACTTGAATGGTGACAAAATTGATGTGGAACATTCTCACTGAGCCTCTTCATTCCTGGAAGCTCTTTTTAGTTATCATTGAATTGACATATATTGCAAGAGATTTCTTTTGTCTTGTCCCTCAGCACTGACACTGGTCGAGGGTGGGGGCGGGGGGGTAATATCTACATGAAGCTACTCACCAGAAGTGGATGCTTGTGTGTGATTCATTTCTTAGAACTGAGGTGCTGGGAGCAGTAAACCTGGTGAAAAATATTTCCATGATTTAAAAATAAAATAAAACAAACAAGAAACAAAAACAAAATAGACAAATAGAAATTTGGAGAATACCAATCTTAACAGTGGGAATCCACAGTGATGAAACACTAAAAATAAATTAATTCTCATAGAGTAATACAGGAGAAAAACATTCTCCTCATTTCATAATTTACCTATGAGTAGATAGAAGGGAAGAAAATAAGAAGCCATTATACTTTGTTTGGAACTCCATCTGGGAATGATGCAGAAGATATGACATTCATCTCTAGGACCCTTGGAAACAAGTCTATGGAGAATCTGTTCTTAGCTTTTCCCCATGGGCAATAAACAAGCCATTGGGAGGAATTCTGATTATGTCTGTTTTGTTTTGTTTTTCCCCTGAGGGGAATTTCCATGAAATCTCAGAGAAGACTTCCCTTCATGAAATTATTTTCTATTCTTCTAAATTACATGTCATTAAAAACTACATTGCAGATGTCAAGATTAGGGAAAAAATTCTATGGTAAGACAACAGTAAATACTAATGATGACAATAATTGTTGATATCAATACTTTCTCCTCAGCATCGAGGATGAGAGCTTCTGTGTGTCTTTATCCTTAATTAGCCAACCATGAATTTGATGAATAAAATTCTCTCTTGCATCTAAGTCCTTGCAGGAAAAGTCTACAAGGCAGAGGCCTCTGGAGTTATGCTAGGACCCAGGTAGTCCTTGGAAAGGAGGTGCTAATTACGGAATTCCTTTTATGAAACTTATGAAGCCATATAGTTCTCCTATTAGCACCATATACTATATATCCAGAAAATCTGTGTTGAGAAGAAATCTTTCCTTAGGGTTATTAAGACTCAATGTAGAAACCTCCTTCAAGAGACTATCCTCATTGCCAATAGTAAAATAGTTAGAAATTTGGGAAACATCAATGGGTCCAGAAGGATCTGTTTTCAAACAAATCAAATGGTGAGACACAATTTAAAGTAAAAGAATAATAGCAGTATTATAAATATGAATGATAAGCTAAAATAAGAGACATCCATCGTTCTACATTTCTTAGGAGACTGTGATACATTTTTCTACAAATTGCTTCACTAAGAAGCCATATGTAGTACTGGATTAAAGAGAATTTTGATTAAATCTCAGAGGAACTAAATTTGAGTTCTGGTTCTACCATTTGGACCTTGAATAATTTCTTTAACTTCTCTGAACCTCAGTTTCCTCTTTTGCAAAATGAAGGTGTTGGACTAGATAACTCAAATGTCCCTTATAACTCTGAATGTATGAGCTTTACTTTTCTTTCATCAATTTTTTTTTTTGCTCTCTTTTTAGATCAGCTGTTTCCCTGCTAAGTTCCATCATCCATCCCAATGACAAATACTCCAATAATAACAAATAAAAGTAAAAAGAAAAAAAAATACACAACTAGCATATCTGACATTATATTCTGAATTCCAAATCTATAGCTTGGCACATCTTTACTGAGAAGTAGGTATTTTTTATCATAGTATTCTTAGATTGGACAAATATTTAAACCCTATTGCTTATCAATTTATTTCAACATAAAATAAGGAGATTGGGTTCTATAATTTCTGTCATTTCCCTCTATCTCAAATATATAAATTAAGGGAGGCCAAATAAAGTGATCTTTGGAACTCTCTAAGGGACTTACAGCAGTTAGGCTATTATTTTCCTTTTATCTCTTCCAATGCCAATTCAGCAACATCTTCTTTGGGGGTACTCAAACACATCCTCACATCATCAGAATCAATTAGCACACATTTATTAAAGTTTGATCAACAAGATGGAGGTCAAGCTATTTTCTGTGATCATCACAATTACTAAAATTTCCAAAAAAGGAATTAATCACATGCAATACACACACACACACACACACACACACACACACACACACACACACACATATTTGTTTATATATTTGCTTGGTCTAGGACACCCAAACCCTAATAAGTTAATAATCTAATGAACCATGCAAATAAAGCTAATCCCTAATCTTTAATCTACTCTTCATTATGCCTTTTTTTAACTGTCTACCACTCTTTTGCCTCAGGATTATACAAACAGATCCACAAGCTTGAAACAAAATTCAGCTCTATACTTCCAACCCTCTTGATGTCTTGAAAATCCAAAGGGCAGGAGGCCAGAGTCAAAATGGCAAAATAGCAGGAAAAAATATAATCTTGCTCTCCCACAAAGATTAAGAAAACTAACTAGACAGAATTTTGATGTGGAAGTCCAAGAAAAAAAATAGCATTTTCTTTACCCAGGTGAGGTTTAGTATAAGGAGACAAACAGAAAACTCTTAGACACTAGAATAGAGTTTGTCCAGGAGTGAACTATGTAGAGTATGAAAGCACTCAGGGGCTAAAAAAGGACCAAGATAGTGCACTGGGGCAGGAAGAAGTGCCAAAAGGTCCCCAAACTAGTTCAGGCTCTGAAAAAAAATTGTCATCTGTATAGCTTATTATACAGTTATGGTTAAATAAGTCAGGACAGACTGAGAAGGAGACCTACACCTGGTTGGTAAAGAGTGATAGTTCTTCACGGTGTCTATTGATGTACTGAACATGGAGGAATGATACCTGCGTGACTCTGATCCTAGAATCAGAGCAGAAATTCAGTCCTAATCACCAGCCCCAGGTGAAACCTACAATGGAATAATCAGGTTGGAATCCCACACTAAAAGGGATCCTTTAAATCTGCAGAGCTTCCCAGCAAAATAAGAGTGTCTGAGTCTGGCAGCAGTTTACATGAACTTGTAACTAGGGAAAAGAAAACAGTCATTGTTTTAAGACTCAAAACTTGGACAGTCCCTTGTATAGGTCATTGAGGAGGGTTTATCACTGATCATATAACTTGAAAAGCAAATGAGAGTAGTAGGATACATACATACACACACACACACACACACACACACACATATATATATATGTGTGTGTGTGTGTGTATGTATGTATATATATATGTGTGTGTGTGTGTGTATGTATGTATATATATATGTGTGTGTGTGTGTATATATATATCTATATATATCTATATCTATCTATCTATCTATATCTATCTATCTATCTATCTATCTATCTATCTATCTATCTATCTATCTATCTATACTATGTGTGTGTGTGGAAAGAGAGAGAGAGAGAGCTCCATGGAAGAAAGATATGAAAAAGGATTTCATGGAATAAGACATACAAAACCTTATCCAAAAAAATAACTTCTTGAATTGTTGCTTCAATTAATATTTCAATTAACATTTTTTAGGATTCTCTATTACATATAACATTGACTAATAAACTACTTATATTAAGGACAAACAATATTTTATGCTTTCTATCTTTTTATAGGAATGAGTGTTGTTTCATACATATACACAAAAGCTTTTAATCTATAACTATTGATATAATCATAAAATTTTTGTTACTATAAACATGATTATTGATTTTAGCTTTCATTATGTTGAACCAGCCCCACATTCCTATTATAAATCCGGCATGGAAATTCTATTTTATTTGCTATTTTGATATTTTTGGATACTTTTGATACTTTATTTGATAGTTTGATATTTTCTTAATTCCCTATCCTTGGCACATTGGTCAGGCTGATTTTTAACACATTGTTAGATTGTAAATTCCTTGAGGGCAAGGACTTTCTTTCATTTCTTTTTGTATCACCAGAGCTTAACACAGTGACTGGAACATAGCAGGACCTTAATAAAAGTAGATTGATTCCTTGTTCATGTTCTCAATCCAGAGCAGCCCTTTGGATTCCCTAGGAGCCATTTGTTTTCTTCCCCAGAGCCAGTTTTCTTCCTTAGTTTAAAACATTTGATATATGATTATATATGTTTTCACATATTAAGACAAAAATGACAGTTTTCAAATATTAAGTTAAATGGCTTCAACAATGTTCACCACAAAGTACACTGGGACAATACTTAACAAGGACATTTATTTATGTTTGGAATGGATATCAACAACCCAAATTAAATATAATATACAAAAATAAAATGAATGAAAAACATGAGTGTCAGCTTCATATATCAGAAGAAACTTTGGTCCCTACAAAGATTTATGATTACATGGAAGCTGGTTTCAATTAGAATTTATCCCCTCACCATTAGATGAAGAAAAATGAATTAGAACTCAGTGAAACATTGAAGACAAGGTCATCCAATGAATCCTGGGCAATCTCCAATCATCTTCATTTTTGTCTTGCCACTGCATTTCAATGACTCTGGAAGATAGAGTGAAGCTAATGATTTTGAGCAACTCTGCCTCATTTAAATGCAATTCATGCACAAATCAAAATATCACCCTCATCATGTCATTGGTCCTCTTTGAAAACGAAGGATCAACAACAAGAAGATGCAGAAAGAAACCAATTTGAGTTGGTGCTGGTTGAGTTGTGTCCTGGGATGCTGTTGTTCATCAACCTTTCCCTTTTCTGTTAGTGATATCCCTCTGCTATGTGATTCCATATCCAGAGAACCAATAATTATTGAGCAAAATCAAAGAAAAAGAAAATCAAACTTTCTATCTCAGTAAAGCTGAGCCCTTACCACAATCCCAGGGCATAAGAGATAATGAGAGCATATTAATTAGAAACCTTTGGAACTCTATACTTCCTCTTAATCAGGTGAGAAATTCATGGTCCTGCCTGAAAACTCTACCATGATCTCCTTAATACACATGATCACTAAACTAGAGTATGGATAAAATTTTCATAATGTTCCTTCCTTCACTTTCTGGTGTGATTCCCATATAAAAGTGGATCCTTTGAATCTGCAGTTTCCCAGCAAAGTAAGAGTGGCTGAGTCTGACAGCAGTCTACTGGAACTTCTAACTAGGGAAAAGTAAACAGTCATTGTTTTAAGACTCAAAACTTGGACAGTTTATAGCACCACCATCACCCCAGAGGTCTCTGTACTACAGGCAATAACTTAAAATTCCAGGTAAGTTTATTCTGTATACCATTCAAAATGCATCCCACATTTCTGCCATTAGATCCCTGACATTACAAAAAACTCCTGCTGGAACTCAAAGCTAAGACAATAACAGTTCAAGGAAGTTGAGTTAGACAAAATAGCAAACATATTCAATACGTTCCTCAAATACATTCAAAAAACAGGGCGGCTGGAAGAATAAGCATGAATAAAGTTTAATGATAGTTACACAAAGACATGTACTGGACACATATGGCCAGAGCCACATATTTCTATCTGCTGGCTTGAGGCTGAGAGGGTCTTGCATTCTCTTCAACAAAGATGTTACCAGGCTTTTTTTTATCTGGAGTCCTACAAAGTTCTTTCAGCTAGAATCACAAGCTTTAGTTAGAATCACCAGAATCATTTTCCTTTGATTTTCTTAAGCCTGATCTTTAATCATGATCATCCACTTTTGTCAGCAAAGGATAGAAAACTTCCCTTGGAGAAAAAGCTCCTTCCTTAGATAAGCCATTCAGGTTGCTTTAGGCTGATCAGTTTCAGTTCAGTATGTTTCAGGTTCCATATGCTTTTGAGAACTAATATAAAAAGTTGGCTAGAGAAAGGTATGAAAAAGTCTACTCCCAGGGGATTCTTTGAATTCCTAACCTCTTCATGTATATTTAATGTATGCATACCTTTTCTTCTTCCTAAGCAAAGGAATATTTTTTTTTCAATTGGAGTATTCACTTTCTTTTGTCCTCTAATGTCCTTTAGCTTTTACTAAATACTTACTGGAGAACTTTCTCCCCATATATTTCAGTAAATCTTATGATTTATAAAAGGTTCTTTGACTCTTTAGCTCAAAATGTTACAACATTTTTATTTTGTTTTTGTTTGTTTCTTTCTGTAACACATTGCTATTTGCGAATAAACAGAGTATTTTGAATATAATTAGACATTTCTTAATGACCATTAACATCATCAATTCCTGCACACAAGCCAGGCAATGATCACAGAAATTCTTCTCTTTCTAAAAGAGAAAACTCAAGTATTCATAAGCAAGTCAGAAAAATATGTCAAACAAATGCATAGAACTCCAACAAGAATGAAGCCATGGGAATATTCCTTTGAGGAAACACCATGCAACTCTCAGAGACAAAAGTATCTTTATACTCCTCTCTACTTACTCTTTCTTTGGTGACCCCATCAATTACCATGGATCTAATTACCATATTTATAGAAGTGTTTCCTCATGTGTATTTATCCAGCCCTATTCTCATTTTACACTGCCACATCTCAAGCTTCTTATTAGATATCTAAAGACACAATAGGCATTTTCACTTTACATGTCCAAGACTGAACATATTATCTTTGCCTGAAAACCCAATTTCTCTCTTTTCCTAACTTTCATAATTGTCAAGGACACTATAATTCTTCCAGTTACCTCGGCTAACAAATATACATCATCTTTCATCTTTTACTCTCTTTCACTAGCCATATTCTATCTGTTGCAATATTATCATTGACCTTCTCAACATCTTTTTGATTTTTCTCTGCCGTAACAATGATACCCTTCTAGTTCTAGTCCTCATCATCTTACACTTGGACAATCACAATATCCCTCTAGATGATTTCCCTGCCTTAAGTTTCTAAGAATTCCAATCCATTCCACTCCAAGCTATCAAAGTGATCTTCCTAAAGTGTAGGTCAGACCATGCTATTACTTAATAAACTCTACTAATTCATGGTTGTTACTAGTTTCAAATATAAAAACCTTTGATTAGATTTTAAAGCTATTTATGACCTTGCCTTCCTTACATTTCCATTTTTCTAATATTATTCTTTACCACAAACTCTGTAATAACATCATCCTAACCTCTTTGTTTCCCTTGAAGATTTTTCATCCCCCTTCTCCCTGAATTTTCACTGACTGTCCCACATGCTTAGGATTCTCTCTCTCTCTTACTTGTTTCTGCCTCCTGCTTTCCACAGCTTCCTTTAGATCTCAGCTAAAATCTCACCATTTGCAATAAGCTTTCCCTTGCCCTCCACCTAACATTAGTGTCTTCTCTCTGATGTAATCTCACATGTCTTGTCAGATTATTATTATTATTATTATTATTATTATTATTATTATTATTTATTATTATTATTATATTATTTTAATTTTCCTTTCTTCCACTGTCATTTGGATCCAGTATGGTAACTTTAAATTGTATAACTAGCTGGCTGAGGATTTTCTTAAGATTGCTAAAATAACTAAGACTTCTAATTATTTTGATGGAAATTTAAAAAAAAAATCAGATGAAGTAAAATAATTTATGATATCCACCTGATGGTTTTAAATTCCAGAATTTTTTCTTTTAAATTGATTGAGGATTAACTAGATCTGATGGGATTTTTTTTCTTGAAGTGGTTTTTAAATGGAAGTCTGAAAGGAATGTATTTTGAAATTTGAATCTTTTTTCTCCTTCCAGTGGCCTTTAATTCCTTCCTCCTTCTGTCATCTACAATCCAAAATTAAATCTTTTTTTCTTTTCTTTTTCTGATGTAATTGGAGAACATATGAGCTTTAAAATGATCTCTGTTCATTGCTTAAAATAAATTAAGAACTCTCAGCCTATGATGAAGCTTATAATGAATTGAGTTTTGCCTCTTACATGTCTGCATATTGATCATTTTGATTGGTAGCAGTTGCTATCCAATAATCTCTGGATATTTTTATAATAATATACTGTGTATGTATATATATATATATATATATGTATATATACATGTGTGTGTGTACATATATATGTATGTATGTATATATAAATATATATACGTATATACATATGTGTGTGTGTGTATATACATATATATACACATATATACATATATATACATATATATACATATATATACATATATATCTATATATCTATATATATATCTATATATATATCTATATATATAGATATATATATAGATATCTTTTCTCTACATAGATGTTTGTATGGTTTCCCCAATTAGATTTCTATTTTCTTGTGGACAAGGACTGTTTTTGACTTTCTTTTTATACCAATAAATTAACAGAGTGCTAGGTACATAGTGGGTACTGAATACATTGGCATTGAATTCATTTATAACTCTCAAGAACAATACGTATTTTATGTCTGCTTTATTCTTGAAAGTACACTATGTCATATGTATTTGGGACCTACTGTAGAATTTTATCATTATCTAGAATGAAACAAAGGTTATTAGTGATTTGATCTTTGAAAGAAGAATCAATATGAAAAAAAAATTGAATGCAATAGTTCTCCAAGTATGGTCCAAAGAGTTCTCAAAGTCCCTGACACCTTTCTACTCATTCTCACTTAACAAAAATGTGTTAAGCACCTTCTATGTGGCAAGAACTGTGTTAAATTCTGGACACACAAAAAGAGACAAAAGACATTCCCTTCCCTCAAGGGGCTTAAAATCTAAAGCGGAATGCTATAATTCATATATGCACACATATACACCCAAACACACACACATACATACATATACACACAAAGCTATAAATATATACATGTGCATTTATATATACACACATATATGAATATATACAAATATATATACATATATACATATATATTCATACAGACAGACATAAATCTCTATCTGTATTTCTATCTAGCAGAGGAAAGGATTCTTATAAAAGATGGGATTTTAGTTCAGGTTGTCAAAACTACAGGAAAGTAATGGGGTAGTTTCATGGAGTACTAAGCTAAAAAAATCATATTAATACTAAGGTATTTTAAGTTTTAATATAGTATATAATTATAAATATATCTCAGAGAAACAAAACTTCTTTCAGGTCCTTAATTTTTAAGACTATGAAGGGGTCCTGAGACAAAACATCTGAGAATTTCTGAAAAAAGACAAAGGAAAGTGTGATTTTTTTTCCTTTTAAATAAAGGAGTTCTATTTCTAAGATTTAATTATTCATATCAAAAGAGGAATAGGCAAGGCACTTCTTTCTTTGTTAATACATTCTCGATCTGCACTATTAATTTATTAAGATATGTTAGACTACAATGAGATGAGTCATTCTGATTCACTGTTTTAGTATTTAGTAAACTCTATGTCTATTTCAACGCTCTCAATGGTTGATGTTCAAATTTATGCTTCTAACTGCTAACCAAACTCCTCATACCCAGCCTTCACCTCATTTTTTTCTTCATGATTTCTTCTCATTTTCTTCACCAAACTTTAGTGAAAAAGAAGGTTGCAGGAGGAAAGTAGATATCCAATGTTATGAAATGAGTAAATTTATTTTACCACCAAATGATAGATCACTTTGATATGAGACTGCCTTAATCTCATTAGGTGATGTAGAAAAGTTTTTGTTTTGTTGAAGGATGATTTGATTGTTGTGTTGTTTGTTTTTGTTTTTGTTTTGTGTTTCTTTTTCTGAAGTAATTGTTTTCACTTTAAACAATGTTGCTTCTTCATTTGTGTCTGGGCTCATGGATCTCTTACAGACTCCTGCAGTAGCCAAATGTTAGAAATTAGAAATTACTACATTTCTATAAAGTAATGAATATATTAAATAAGTATCTCTACTAAAATTCCCAGATCCAGAAAACCAGGAGATGAATCAATCATCAATACAAAAAATTTTAGTGAGAAAATATATGTGGTAAATGAGCCATGTCTGACATTTTGTGAATGCATTAAGGTTTTTCTTGGCAAAGATACTGGAGCAAATGGCCATTTTCTTTTCCAGTTTATTTTGAAATGAGGAAAGTAGGCAAACTGGGATAAGTGACTTTTCCAGGGTGACATAGCTAGTAACTGTGTGAGGTCACATTTGAACTAATAACTTCCTGAATCCAAGACCAACATTCGATCTATAAACTGGGCCACCTAGCTGGCACTTCTATGAATTTCCTGATAGTTTCTTTCACATCTTTGTTCCTCAAACTATATATCAATGGGTTCAGCATGGGGATCACCACTGTGTAAAAAATGGTGTTTACCCTTACTAGGAGCCATGAACTTTTGGAACTGGGCACACAGTAGAGGAAGAGGATGATTCCAAAGAAGATGGTAACACCTATGAGGTGGGAGGCACAAGTAGAAAAGGCTTTATATCCCCATTAGCTGAATTCATCTTCAGGACAGTGATAAAAAAAAAGATAGGATGTGAGTACAATAATGAGGGTAAAAAATGTGTTAAAATTAGCAAGAATAAAAAAGATCATCTCTGTAACATGCTTATTAGAGATGGAGGCAGAAAGGATAGCAGAATACTCACAGAGAAAATTATTAATGATATTGGTCCCAGAAAATGACAATATGAGGAGTGAGTAGATGAATATGCTAGAAGAAATTATGCCCCACGTATATACTGCTGTCAGCAACAGGGCACAGCATTTCTGAGACATGACAACTATATATAGCAAGGGATTGCAAATTGCCACAAAGCGGTCATAGGCCATCACTGCTAATAAGAATGCTTCCGTGACCACACAGAGGACAGCAAAAGAATATTGTGTGATGCAGGGAGCAAAAGAGATGCTTCTGTCTTCCACAAGCAAGATCTGTAATAATTTGGGTGTAATTACAGTAGAGTAACAGAAATCTAAAAAAGACAAGTGAGTGAGAAATAGGTACATGGGTGTGTGGAGTTTGGGGTTAATCCTGATGATCACAATCATGCCCAAGTTTCCTGCTACAGTTATCATATATATCACCAGGAATAACAGGAATAAAGGAATCTGGAGCTCTGGGTAATCAGAGAATCCTAAAAGGATGAAGATGACATCACTCTCATTTCGGGCAGCATTCACCATGATTCCTATTGGGGAAAATCACAGGATACCAGCATCTTAGTACATTTGGAAGAGATCTCAATAGCTATACAACCCAATCCCAAATTAAAAAAAAATGTATTATCACTCTAACATCAGTCAATCAGTAGACAGACAGTCCAAGAAACATTTATTATTTGCTATATGTCAGGTACTGCCCTACATGCTAAGGACACACAAAAAGCCAAAATGCAGTCTAAAGAAAGAGTCAACATGTAAACAATTATGTACAAATAATGTATATTCAGAATAAGTCAGACAAATAAAATCACCAAAAAGAAGATACTAGAATTGATTGGGATTGATGAAGACTTCTTGTAAAATGTGGGTTTAGAGGAGGGATTTGAAGGAAACCAGTAGTCAAATCAACAAACCTTTGTCTGAAGACTTTCAAGGTGGGAGGAGACTCACTTTTTTTCTGGAAGCATCTCATTTACCTTGGATAGCTTTATTGAGGTGAACCCAAGTCATTATTAAGCCCACATTTTCTCTTTGTATTTCTACTCATTACTTGTTTTATTCTTTTTTTGGATCGAATATCTCTCTCACAGCTGATATATCATTTTCCTGAAGCATTCATCTGAACTTGTATCCCCTGAACCTCCAAAAGATTACATCATATTTGAACACTAATTAAAACTTCTTGTTTTGGTATTTAAATATGTTCCTAATCAGACTGTAACATAAATTTCAACCTTTGTATGAAATGTTCCTCTTCATGCACTCTATTGTCCAATTAAACTTGCTTTCTTGCTGTCCTTCACAGGAGGAATTCCATGTCTTTTATTTCAAACTTTTTATATTCTCTGCCTACGAGTAAGATACACTTTTGTTGTATTATTTTCTGTAATAATATGTTTGAATGTTGTCTCCTCTAATAGAAGACAAACTCATTGAAGTCAAGGACTGTTTTATTTTTTTGTTTGCTTGTTTTGATCTGTGTATACCCAGCACCAGCAGAGTCTTTGAGTGAGAGTAGTTGTGCAATGAATTTTTATTGATTGATTGAATATCTTGATGTGCCTTCCAATCACTTCCCCCCCCCCTTATGTCTACATGTACAAGAAAAGTATACCCAGTTACTTCACCTGGGCAATCAATAGGCACAAATTTGAATTGTTTTCCTATCCAGGTAACGATATGATGGAATATCTGCCAATTGATGCACTTTTTAAAAGGTGACACCCAAAAGTGAAGATAATATTCTCTCCAAAGTTCTAGTGGTGAAGAATACAAAATGGTTCTGCCTTGATGGGGCAGCTCTTTGATGCAGTAGATGAGAGTGCCAGTCCTGGAGTCAGAAAGACTCCTCTTACTGAGTTCAGAATTGGACTCAGACACTTACTGGCTATGTGGAGTTGGTCAAGTCATTTGACCCTGTTAGTTTTAGTGTCTTTGTCTGCAAAATGACTTAAAAAGTGAAAAGGAAAACCTTTCAAATATCTTTCCCAAGAAGCTTCAAATGGGGTCAGGAAGTCAGACATGACTGAACGTGAATATTTCCTTATAGAAGGATATAGAGATTCCATTCATCAAGCTTGATGCCAAAATCTTTCTATTTATTCTCTTCTCTCTCTCTCTCTCTCTCTCTCTCTCTCTCTCTCTCTCTATATATATATATATATATATATATATATTATATATACATATATATATACACACACGTATGTATATATTATATATATTCCCATTTCTGAACATATATGTGTACATATATGCATATATATATATATACATACACAACTATGCATATATACATGTATCTATCTATCTCTATATACACAGATACAAACACATACATATATAATTCTCATTAAGCTTTGGGTTCACTAAAAATCTCTTGAGCTTCCTTTTTGTACATAATCTGATAACTAGTCATGTATAATTTTGCTTATATTTGTGAAATTAATTTGTGAAACCCAATAGTAAGCCTCTACATTTACTCTTTTTAAATTAAATTCCATCCTAAAAAGTTGTAGCTTAAACCTTCAGCTAATAAAAAAAAATACTGTCTGATCTTCATATGTTATTATATTCTAATTGATTTGTGGATAAAATGGAAGTATTTGCCAAGAATTTAGTACAGTGTTTAGAACATAGTACTTAATAAATGCATATTCTGTATCCTTTATATGATCTGCAAAATTGATAATCAGACTACCTAAGCCTTGAGTCCAAGTCATTGGTAAACATTTTAAACATCATAACAAGAAGAGTATAGCACTTTGGCATTCCACTGGATATCTCCTTTTAAATTGATGAGAAATCACTAGTGACCTCTCTTTGGGTCTAACATTCAAAATATTCTGAATTCACCATATTATATTATCGTCTGAGCAATATCCTTCTACCTTTTTCTACATTAAAAGGATAAAATATTTTATCTCTGTTAAATCCTATTTAAACTTTAAGTGTTCTCTTAGTTTACCAATTTAGGCCCATTATTTGCCCCATCTGTTTCTAGGTATGAAAACTATTTTTGTCAATGTAGATGACTAACTCTTCTAGAACGTACAGAAGTGCAAAGTATCATTGGGACAATGTAAGGTCGAGTGACTTGTCCATGTTCATACAATTTGTACATTCTAGGGGGAGAACTTAAACCCAATTCTTTGATCCACTATACCATATTGTTTCTCTTTAATTTAGGGATCCTGTTTAAAAAGAAATAAATCAATGAAGTAAATTTAACATGCCTTTTTTCTATGAAATAATGCTGAATATATATGATCATATATCACTTTATTTTCTTGATACTTGTTAATTTTCCTTTAATATGCTCTTTATTATAACTGGGAATCAAAAATAAGCTGAATGGCCTAGATTTTACCATCAGTCTCTGACTTTGGTTGAAAATTTTGCTGTTACCTTTCTCCAATACTTTAGTTTCTCCCCTATTATCACAGAATAAGTTTTCAGTCACATTCACTGGTTCTTTCAGATTTTACAGATATAGTTCTTCTATACTATGTGACTTGAAAGTCATCAAGTTCAACTGGAACCTTTCTTCTTATTTTTGTCATTATCTTATATATTTGTCAGTATCAATACCATTTTGGATATATTTGGTCTCTCATAATGTCAAAAAAGTCATGTTTTGTTGAAAGACTAGAAGAAAAATGAAAGATAAACACCTCTCTCACAGTTCTAATCTATTCCAATTAGTGGTACTCTGCTTTCTTTCAGTGTCCTATTTTTTCTCCAAATAGTTTTTTTTTGTAAATTGTCTCCAGCTTTTCATATCAGCTTTAACTTATCCTGTGCTCCTGCATGTCTGTTACTTCTCAGAAGATTCTACTGTACCTTTGCCTCAATCTTACTTACTTTTTTTCTTCTACTTTAAGAATTTTGATGATCTTCTTGTGCATCCATATGGTTCTTTTTATTACTCATAATGGCTACTTTTCATTTCTTCTTTCCTTTCAAGAATCATATTCTTCCTGGGCCAGCATTGTCAGTAGGTTTTTATTGCTTAGGATACTAACTAATTTTCATGTGTTTAATCTGAGCCCTTTGCTGTCTCCTGTGTCTGAATCATATTACTGTCAGACTCTTTATTTTTCTTTTTTATCACAAACTATCACTGTGTCACTATTCCCCACTTTTTTCCATCCTACATTCTTTCATAAAGATAAAAATCAGATCCAGAATATAGTTTCCAATTTTGGGTTTCTCTAATTTTTGAAGGAGAAATAATTACTAAGACACATGAATAATGTGTTAGCTACTCCATTCTTTGGCACAAAGAGTTTCAAATGGTTTTTGGAAAACTGGATTGATGCATTAATATATTATTTTATTTTTGTGAATAACTTGTAATGTTTTCCTCAAAATTCTCTTCTCGCACCTCTTTCAATGGAATTCATGTTTAAACCTGATTACAGTATTGATTCATCTGCCACCACTGCTACTCACTCAGATATTTTCCATCACATTCTGATATAATTACATGGTTTCTTCATATAAGTATGTTTCTTATTGTCCAATGTTGTCCCATTCTTTTTTTATCTTTCTGTCTTTTTATTAATAAGAATAACAAGACCCATATTCCAATTCTATGTGTCATCAGACAAAAAGTAAGTGAGACCCATGAGATCTAATACCTTGTTTGCTTTAAGGTCCCCAGACATTTACTCTAAACAAAACAATTTCCTTCAGTCTAGAATCACAAGTGGCGAGGAGTAATCTAATATGAATAGACATTTCTTACTTTACAAATGCCATTGGGCAAGACACTTTGACAAAATTTCAGGAGTAGGCCCCAATAACAACTGAAGACTGTATTTGACAATTTCCCCATATACTTTCTGGTGAACACAGCCTCAGGGACCAAGCACACTGTTTTGATGTCTTCTAATTAATCTCTCTGATCTCTCATAGCCATGCATATTTAAGATCTCTGAGAATGAACCATTTTTCCCCCTGTCTGAAGAACATGTTCTGTAAGTCAGTAACACATAAGTGTGGATAGTTTAATTGCATGCTTCACTAATAGGTATTTGCAATTTTAAAATAAAAGCCAAGACTATGAAAAAGAAGCCCAATTAATGTTTCATGAATTTTGATATTTTAAACATTACTTACATTTGAAGGAAGGAGGTGGATTTTTCCATTAAAAACACACTTGCCTACACACACGTTCCTAGATGTGCTAATTTATAACCTAAGTGACCTTGGACAAGTTGCCCAGCCTCTGAAGATCATCATTCAGTTCAATTATGTATGGATTTGTAGGTAAAAATATATATATTTGACACACTCTGTTTTTGGCCTCATAATAGACTTAGATATGACACAGAGTTGTTCTCGAGGACTTTCCACTAAAAACAAAAACAAAACAAAACAAAACAAAACACATAAGGCGGAACAGGTTATAGATAAGCAAGCATGAATGCAGAATTCATTGTATCTTCTAGGAGTATACTGGTACTTGTTTTATTGCTGGCTCTCCAAAAGAAAAAAAAATATATATATATATATATATATTTTTTAAATGGAATATGTATGTGTGTGTGTGTATATATATATAAGAATGGAATGGAATATGGCTCTTTGAAAATGTCAAGGATGAATAAGACAAAGGAAAAGATGTAGGGCAAAATAAGGATGAAAGCAGTGATATAGACTCAAAGAATTTATGGTCAATACACAACAATTCAATGAAGCAAGTCACCAACAACCGTTATATTTGCTGCCTCCTTCTACCACCTCTAAAAGCAACACTCAAAGGCACCTATATAATCTTGAAACACATAATTTATAAGGGCCATTTCAGCACTAACATTGTATATTCTACCAGCTAACATCCTTTCCAGATTAATATTATCTTTTTTTTCTTTCTAAGATTCCTTCTTGCTTTGACACCCTTGTTCTGTCCTGTAAGACCCTTGCTACCTCTAAAATTCTCTACTTCAGGTTCTTGCTTAGCTGCGAATGATTACGTGCTATATTCTAAATTCCATTACAAATGTTATGCTCTGCTAAAAAGGGGAAATTTTCATTTTCAAAGGCCATTATAATTTTGATACCCAATATTTAGAGGTCTTTTTGTGTTTTATACTCCTAAGTTTGAATACTCCATCACTCTATCACTGTGTTTTCTATTTTCTAAGGTCCTTTCCAGCTCTGATATTCTAGATTCTTAGTCTTAACATATCTTGCAGTGATACAACAAATGATTCTGTGTTTGTTTGTTTTTTCTTTTCTTTTCTTTTTTTACTTATAGGATAAAAAGATCACAATGAGAAGAAAATAATTTAATAACAAACCTCTGAAAATCCTTGCAGAGGAAGCCCTGCTGGAAATTAACCCCCCTTCCCCGATAAATTAGGAAAATGTACCTATGATACAAAATGTCATCCCTCCTTTCCTACATTTAAATCCTACTCTTCCTCACAGGCCTTTTTAAATATCATCTCTCCTGGGGAGTCATGTTTACACATTTTGCCTCCTAGTAAGGAATTATTCTTTCCAAGCTCAATAGAACTGTTTTTCTATAACAGTCACTGGAATCTTACTTTGTGTTGGCTAATATGGAATTAATCATTTGTATAGTTTCCTACCTTCTCACATTGAGAGTAAGCCTTTGGATGATAGGTACTACATTTAATGACTCAGTCATATAGACTCAATGAAAAGTCAATAAATTTACCATGATGATTTTTTTTAAGTTGCCAGTTTCAAGTTATCCCTCACTTTTTTTCCCCAGAAGTTTCATTTAGCCATAGGTCTCTTATACGTAAGAATTTCTCCTAAGTGACTTAAATTATTGAAGGAAATCTGGTGTACCTGGCAATGAGGTGGAAAGGGGAAGAAATAGCTGTGTCCGTTGACTTACCAGAATGTGAACACTTCTGTTTGTGTGCTATATTCCTTAGAGCTGAGATGTTAGGAGTAATGAGCCTGGTAGAAAAAGTGTTTCCATGACTGCAGAACAATAATAACAACAGGAACAAGTTTATCAGATCATGTTTAGTACATTAGTGGAAACATACAGTCCAATCACATTACAATTATAATAACTTCATAGTGTGATATAGGAAAAGAAAATGTTGTCTATTTCATAGCATATCCCTGAGAAGACAAAAAAGGAAGAAATAAGTCATTATACTCTGTCCAGAACCTGAGTCTAGGAAAAATGTTGGGAACCTTACATTTTTTTCTCTGTGACCCTTGGGAAAGAAAATGTGGGGTTTCTCCAACAGGCAATTCCCACTGGACTCCAAAACAAGACAGTAGAGGGAAGCTTGTGTCTCCTATGTCACTTGAAGAAGGAGTTCCTTGAAATCTCTGTGGAAGCTACCATTCAGATATAATTTTCCTTTGATCTTAATTACTTGGAAAATAACAATGTAGAAAGTTCCAGGAATGGTGCAATAGGTTTGAATTAAAACAAAGTGATCAATAAACACAATATTTTTTTCCCCTAAAAGTTAAGGTAGGAACTACCTGTGCCCCTACAGATAACATGGATGACACTGGCATTGGGGAGTGAATCACCTTTTTTCTTTCATTCTTTTAGGCATTTGGGGTTAAGTGATTTGCCCAGAGTCACACAACTAGTAAGCATTATGTGTCTGAGGCTGGATTTGAACTCAGGTCATCCTGACTCCAGGGCCTGGTGCTCTATTCACTGCACCACCTAGCTTCCCCCATGAAACACCCTTTCATTCCATGCTTTGACAGGGAAACTCTGAGACAGCTCTCAAATGTATGATGTACACATGTGACTCAAACAGTCTTGGAAAAATAGGTCCTCTTATAATATAGGCCTAGCATGAAAACCAGGCTCAGAAGCCACTGGTCTCATACTTCCACCCTTAGCACCATACACAGAGTTTCAGAAAATCTGTACTGAAAGGGTCTTTTCTCAGGGTCATGAAGCTTCTTCACAGGAGGCACTTCCTTCAAGGCTTGATTCCCCATTGTCAAGAGGGAGCCAGGTCCTAATTCATGAATACACAGGAGTCCAGAATGAGATAGGAACAACCTGCAAGAGACTAAATCAAGTGATCAAACGCACTTCAAACTGAAATAACCACAATAGCCTTCATAACTACCCTTATTTCTAGAGGTCAATGGAGTTGGTTAACATCTCTGTGCCATCTTTTTCTGAGAATAAAAAAATGAAGGTATTGGTAAAATTTATACCTAAGACATCTATTAATGATCCTAATATATATATAGCATGCCTCTGCATTGTGGTACGTCATCTCTATGAGATGAAGAAGTCCATATGGAAACAATGCTTGTGAGATAGTGAAGCTCCTCTACATGTAGGATTTGTTTCCACACTTTTTTTTTTTTGCTAGCATTGAGATTCAAATAATCTGTTGGATGTGGAGAGGAAAGTTTATGATGATCAATAGATGAAGTCAGAGAAATTTCTCCTCCTCACAGGGCAGCTAACTTAGAGAGAGAAACTGTCAGGCTATAAAGTATCTCAGTGCAAAATTTAATTATACAAAGGTATTAGGAAAAGAGGAAAAAGAGCACCTGCCCCCACCTCCAACTGAGGAAGTCAAGAGCTAAGACAATTGGAGGTAAGCACAGAAGAAACTAGAGCCGAGGCCCAGGCCAGGCCAGGTTACAGAAACACAAAATGACACCACTCTTCACTAAACTCTTTTTATTTTTGATGTATATCCTCAGGGCAGCTAGGTAGAACAGTGCTGGGCCTGGAGTCAGGAAGACTTCTCTTTCTGAGTTCAAATGTGGTTTCAGACACTTACTGGCAATGTGGGCAAGTCACTTAAGCCTGTTTGCCTCACTTTCCTTATCTGTAAAATGAGTTAGAGAGAGAGAGAGAGAGAGAGAGAGAGAGAGAGAGAGAGAGAGAGAGAGAGAGAGAGAGAGTGACTTTTGGAGATGTGAGTCTTCCATTTACCTTTTCAAGAGCCTTTCATAAAGATTTGGGAAAAGGCTGCAGAGGAAAATTTTTTTTAAATGTTTTTGATTTTCCTAAAAAAACTTGTAAAAATATACTTTCTTATTTTTGCACTGAAATCTTATTGGAGACTATGCCTTACATAAAACAGAGGGAAAAAATGAGTTGGAGACAGTGCTGGTGATCAAGGAGAATGCCCACTTGTTAGGTCTCTATTATTCTCTTCCTGAATAATTAATGCAGTGATGAGGGGCTGGGCCTGTAGAAAATGGGAGCCAGATTCCCTTTGGGGCAAGGGGCAAAGACCATGGCTTGGGCCACACCCCAGCAGAAGAATTCAAGGAGAATTCCTAGACAAATGGGACCCAAATTCTTTTTGGGGTAAAGGGTAAATATCTAGGCTTCTGAAACTGCTTCCTGGTGGCAAGGGGCATGAAGTTGTCTCTGCCTCTCTGGGTCCTGTTCAAGGGGTCAGACTTTAGGTCCAGTGGGCTAGAAAACCTTGGATTCAGTTGGAAGATGGTAGCCTGAGCAATCATCTGGAAGTTAATGGCTAGGACCCTGGAGGAGACAAACCTTCCAGTTTTGGCTGGAGAAGAGGCTGGGATTAGGCAGTTCTTCCTAGTTAGCAGGTTTAGGGGTGCTGGGACCCCAAAATTATGACATGTGGGTCCTGACCAAATGAATTAAATCCAAATACTCTATCAGCCAAGAACAAGGTTTATTAAAGATTCTCCACCTTGGCCAGACCGTTAAGGAATCCAAACATTTGTGAGCTATTGGCTCACAATTAAGGAATATGAGTTAAAAATCATGAGTTTTGAAAGAAGATAGCAGTAATAGAAATTTTTAAAAAATGGAGAGGAAGAGAGAGAGAGGAACAAATGAAGAGAGAGGGGAACAAATGATGGGATAAAAATTCAGAATCACAGACTTGAAAGGGATTAAAGGTCATCAAGTTTAAGGTGTTATTGTAATTCAGTCATGTGTGACTCTTTGTTAACCCATAGACTATAGCACATCATTATTGTCCATGGGGTTTTCTTGGAAAAGATACTAGAATGGTTTGCCATTTCGCTTCTTCAGAGGATTAAGCCAAACAGAGGTTAAATGACTGGCCCAGAATCACACAACTAGTAAATATGTGAGTCCAGATTTTAACTGAGGTCTTCCTATCTAGTTGATCCACTAAACCACTTAGATTACTCTAAATTGACCTATACCACAGTAGATATCCTACCACCCATAATCTGCTTGTAGATTTCCATTGAAGGTGAATATATAACCTCCAAACGAAGATTGTTAGGAAGATATTTCCTCCCCCCCAAGTCATTTGCATTGAGCCCAAGTGAACAAATTCCCAAGAGAAACATCCTCACTTTCCTGGTCCTCCTCTTCTGAATGGTCCCCAACCTTTCTACACTATGATACATTTTTTGGCCCTTCAAAAATTAAAAAAAAAAATTAAAAAAAATCCTCCAGTCTTCATGTCTTATGCATTCATTCTCATCTCTATTGTGAAGATACATCTGACCATAAGAGAACATAAAACCTATTATCACCTATGCCTCCCATCTCATAGATCTCATCATCAGCATGGAGCCATTTTCTTCTTTTACCATGTACTCATTCCACCCTAAGCATATTAAGACTTCCTCCAGAGGAATGGGTGGATGAGAACAATTTGTCCTGACTTTTATATTGCCATTGGACTTTGATGACTCTAGAAGTGGCTGACAACTTTGTGCAACTCTGCCTCACTTGAATCCAATTCACTCATGAGTCAAGACAGCAAATATGTGACAGTTTGCAGGGAGAGGTACAAACATCACAGGTGGGGGGCAAGTGACAAAGAGCAGGTAAAGCAAAAAGCTTCAGACTTGGTATCACTCCAACTAAAGGTCCCCCAACACTGATTGACAAGCAGTGCTGTGAATAATGGGTCACTGAATCAACATAAATTTCAACAGGACATTAGAACCTAGAACAGGTCTGCACAACATAAGGCCCATGGGCTGCTTGCCACCTGCCAAAGGATTTTGGTTGGCTGACCCATGACCCACAACAATCAACCATCATCAGTCTGTCTGGTGACTAGAGAACTGTCACTTGACAGCAGCCCGAAATCGTTTGGTGGACAGCATGCTGCCTGTCCCAGTATGTTGTATAGGCTTGACCTAGAACATTATAGCTCAGAGGCATCTTAGAATATAGGATGCCAGAGCTGGGAGGGACCACAGAATGGTTGCCTCTAGTTTATCAGAGTTGGGAGAAACCTGAAGGCATGGGATGTGACAGTTGGAAGAGAACTGAAAACATACAATGTCAACTCTAAAAAGGACTTTTTCACCTATCATGTTTGAGCTTGAGGGGATGTTAGACATTTGGCTGTGATAGTTAGAAGTGAGTCAGGCAATAACCACTGATTATATGCTTACTATGTGCCAGTCACAGGACAAACTGTGGAGATAAAAATCTGAAAAAAATATTAAGAAGTCAATATCTGCCCTCTAGGGGCTTGCAATCCAATGGGGAAATAACTACACACAAAAGGAAACTGAAAAGAGGGCAGAAAAGGGGTAGGTCCCAGCATGGGGGCATGCAGTAGGAAGGAGTCATTTGGGTGGGGATTTAAGAAATAGATGGTCTGGCAACCCTCTTTTTTTCTGCCAAGTTTCTGGGAGGATCTCTGTGCTCTGCTCACTAGTCAGAGAGGTCTAGGGGCAGATGTTACTGATGACCTATCATTATACGTGGGCTGATATGATTTCGCAGAATAATGAGGTTCCTGGGGGCATGATAAAGAAGGACAAAGGAGGGCAGCTGGGTGAGAAATGGAGGGATATTAGAGAACATTTATTTTGATATCATTTTATAGAGGAGCAAACTGAGTCATTTTGCATTTCTTATAGATAGCTACAGAGGAGATCCAGGGCCAACAACGTTACTAGAGTGCCACTACTCCCAGTATACCTTGGCATTAAATTTTAGGTTTATAAAGTATTTAACATTTTTTTTTCTTCATGTGATTCTCTCAAGAACACTGTGCTTCAGTACTCCAGGTATTTCTGTGGTTATTTTTCAGATGAAGAAAATGAGAGTTCAAGAGCAAAAGTGACTTGCTCAAGTCTTCTGATTTCTAGTTTAATGTTCTTTTCACTTTCCCTTATGACAAGCTTCTTTGGGGCCGAGTTAATATAATTAAATTAGAAAGATACGTGGGCATTAATCTAATGCTGGCAAATCCATCTGTTTTTGATTTATATTAATCACAACACCCACTAAAACTTGAAACAGCCATATATTTGTCTTTGTAGGGCAGAATACAAGGCCTTTGTAAGTCAGGCAATCTTTCCCTTCAGAAAGATTTTTTTTTCCCCATAAAAAGAACTATCAACACCAATTTAGTTTTCACACATTGGCTAATTCTGTTCTGTTCTTTAGATTTATTTTGAGCTGTGCTAAAGGAAATGCCCACCTGCTCTGCTCCCTTTCCACTCTAGGACGATCAGCTGAAAAGAGTGGGATTAAATCTGTTCATACCCATCCCTCCATATGCAGGGTAATATATGATAACAGTGTATGTCCACTAGGTGGCAGTGTGACACAACAGTCTACAACACTCTCCGAACTCTTGCCATAGAATGACAGCAAAACATGGAAAGAACCTAAATGATTATCTAATTTAACCTCATTTCCCCTCTCCATGCACCACAATTTTAGATATAAAAAGAAACTAAGCTCCAGAAGGTTGAAAGTACTTGCTTAACATAACAAAACTCCCAAGAGGAAGTATCATGTCTACAGCCTGGGTCTCCAAATTTAATTCTACTTAAGGTTCTTTTGAATGTACCTGAGAGCACTTCCTCCAAATAATTCATTTTTTAAAAAGTTTTAAAAAGTGAAAGAACCAGTAAGTTAGAAAGGTCACAGTAGGAAGAGGTGCCCATTTTTACGAGTAGAGTTAGTGTTATGGAAGATGAAAGGGATTTTTTTCCCCACAAAATCATGTTTTATCTTCATTTTTGACATAGAGCTCCTGGTAGCTGATTTTAGTGATTTTGAGAGTCTAAGACTCCTGCTGTCAATTTGTTTTAGTTTAATCTTATAATACCACTTATGAAGGATGGGAAAATGTGTATTTTGAATCTTCATTGAAGATTTCCATATTCTTCTTTCTCCAATCACTGTCCAGCTTCAATGTTCTACCAGGGGGTAGTATCATGCTGCCTCAAGTCCACAGGTTCCCTACTTCCATGGCCTACACCATCCATAGTGCTATGTTGCTGTTTAGTCATCTTTCAGTTGAGTCTAAATATCTGTGACACTAGTTATGGTTTTCTTGGCAAAGATACTGGAATTGTTTGCCATTGCAATCTCCAGCTCATTATAATGATGAGGAAACTGAGGCAAACAGGGTTAAATGAGTTGCCCAGGATCACATAGCTAACAAATATCTGTGGCCAGATTTAAAATCTGCGGTTTCACTGAACCACCTAGCTGCCTGTGTTAACTATCCCTTTGTCCAAAGACATTTTATCAGTTCTCGATGTTATCTTTCATGTATTTTTGTGTAGACATACATCTAGAAAAAAACAAGGCAGACACTCTCTTTAAGGAATATAGACGTTCCCCCCACCAAAAAAAAAGAAGGAAGTTACTCAGAGAATGCAAAGATCAGTCCTTCAGATTTAAATATCCATTTTCCCTAAAGGGTAGAAAACCAGAAGATGATGCCTATGAAATTAAAGATTTTTCCTTAAGCAGGGAAGAAGAACTTATGCATGGGAGAAACCAGTCTAATGCTTTAGCAGCTCACCAAGTAGATGGGGAGAGTATATATCCTTTGCAAACAAAGAAGACAGAAAATTTATGGAGTATGATGGGAATTCCTAGAAAAGAGTGAGTCATAGATCCCCATTCCCAAAGGGAGGGAGAGATACAGGAGGAATTCCAGGTGTCAGAGCTGTGGCCCATTGATACACAAATCAGAATGCATTCTTGATGATAAGCAGTCCATAGTTCAAGACTTGAGCCCAGACAATGATATAAGAAGATGTTTCAAAAAAACAAACAAATTCATCAAACAAGATGTATCCAAGAGCCCCATAACCAACTGTTATGGGAGTCTCTGAATATAAGGACACCTCATGAAGGTCCAAAATCACCAAATAGTTCAGGGCCTGCTTCAAAGCTGATATGTGCTCAATTGGCTTCCGAGTTGCTGATTTCTTCTATGTCCATCTGGGTTTACTCTCAGTCACCACAAAGGATTGTTGGAATGTCAGCCACTCTGTGCCTTAGCTAATACAACCAAATCTCATACAGCCCTTCTTAACTACCTGGATAATTGGGGAGCTCAACCACAAATTCACTTGTACAATATCTATCAATCAATCAATCAATCAATCTATCTATCTATCTATCTATCTATCTATCTATATCTATATATGTATATGTCTATATCTTCATACCTACCTGTGCCTACATACATGCAAACCTACACCACTTATGTAAAGAATACTAGTCCATTCTTGCAATATAGAGGTAAAAGTCTGATTTAAAGAGATTAGATTATAAAAATGTCCATGTTTATGTGTTGGGGTGTGGGGAAGATGATAAGAAAATCTCAGACCAAATGGCTTCTTCCAAGGGAAGTGATAAAATTAATTTTTTAAGAGGACAGCTAAGAGAAACAATGAAGTATTTACATTCTTTTTTTTAAATTTTTTAAATTAATTTATTCATTTTTAGTTTTCAACATTCACTACCACAAGATTTTGAGTTCCAAATTTTCTATCCATCTCTCCCCTCCCCCTGCCCCAAGACAGCACACATTCTGAATACCCCTTCTCCTAACCGCCCCCTTCCCTTATCCGCTTTCCCTTCTGTTTTCCTGTGGGGCAGGATACATTTCTATACCTCCATTGTCTGTATATCTTATTTCCCAGTTGCATGTAAAAACAATTTTAAACATTTGTTTTTAAAACTTTTGGTACCAAATTCTCTTTCTTCCTCCTTCCCCACCCACGCTTGTTGAGAAGGCAAGCGACTTGATACAGGTTATACATGTGTACTTATGAAAAATCCGATGAAGATAAGATTCACTCACTCCCTTTCACTTTCTTTCCTTTCCCCTCCATTGTAAAAGCTTTTTTTGTCTGTTTTATGGGAGATAATTTGCCCCATTCTACCTTTCCCTTTCTCCTTCTCCCACTATCATCCTCTCTCACTCCTTAATTTTATTTTTAGATAACATTCCTTCATCTTCAACTCATCCTGTGCCCTTTATCTCTCTCTCTCTCTCTCTCTCTCTCTCTCTCTCTCTCTCTCTCTCTCTCTCTCTCTCTCTCTCTCTATCTGTCTGTGTCTGTCTGTCTGTCTATCTATCTATCTTTCTAAATATACATATTTTTCCCTCCATCTACCCTAATACTGATAAATGTCTCATGAATTACAAATATCTTTCCATGTAAGAATGTAAACAGTTCAAGTTTAATAAGTCTTTTAAGCTTTCTCTTTCCTGTTTACATTTCCATGCTTTTCTTCACTTTTGTATTGGAAAGTCAAATTTTCTGTTCAGCTCTGGTCTTTTCATCAAGAATGCTTGAAAGTCCTCTATGTCACTGAATATCCATTTTTTCCCCTGAAAGAATATACTCAGTTTTGCTGGGTAGGTGATTCCTGGTTTTAATTCTAGCTCTTTTGACCTCCAGAATGTCATCTTCTAAGCCCTGTGGTCCCTTAATGTAGAAGCTGCTAAATCTTGTGTTATCCTGATTGTGTTTATTTCTAGCTACTTGCAACATCTTCTCCATGACCTGGGGACTCTGGAATTTGACTATAATATTCCTAGGAGTTTTCTTTTGGGGATCTATTTCAGGAGATAATTGGTGGATTCTTTCCGTTTCTATTTTGCCCTCTGGTTCTAGAATATCAGGATAGTTTTCCTTGACAATTTCTTGAAAGATGATGTCTGGGACCTTTTTTTTTAATTTTTTTGGATCATTGCTTTCAGGTAGCCCCAAAATTTTTAAATCATTTCTCCTGGTTGTATTTTCAAGGTCAGCTGTTTTTCCAATAAGATATTTTCACACTGCCTTTTATTTTTTTCATTCTTTTGGTTTTGTTTTATATCTTGATTTCTCATGAAATCATTACCTTCCATTTTCTTCATTCTAAATTTTAAGGAAGTATTTTCTTCAGTGAACTTTTGGACTTCCTTTTCCATTTGACCAATTCTGCTTTTTAAGTCATTCTTCTCCTCATAGGAATTTTGGACCTCTTTTGCCATTTGGGTCAGTCTATTTTTAAGTTGTTATTCTCTTCAGTATTTTTTGAGTCTCCTTTAGCAAGCTGTTGACTTGTTTTTCATGATTTTCTTTTATCACTCTCATTTCTCTTCCCAGTTTTTCTTCTTTTCTCAGTTGCTTCTTAAAATCCTTTTTGAACTCTTCTGTGGGCTGGGACCAATTCATATTTTTCTTGGAGGCTTTGGATGTAGGATCTTTGACTTTGCTGTCTTCTTCTCGTTGTATGTTTTGATCTTCTTTGCCACCAAAGTAAGATTCTATAGTCTGAGTTTTTTTGTGCTGTTTGCTCATGTTTCTAGACAATTACTAGACCTTTAAACTCTTTGTTAAGGTAGGGATCTGCTTCCAGTGTGGAGAATGTACTGTCCCAAACTTTGGTGTTTTTGTGAAGCTGTTTTCAGAGATACTTCTAGGGATCCATAAATTTTTAGTTCTTCCAAGGTGGTATGATCAAAAGCAAGGTGTTCATTCCTCCTGGCCTGTGCTCTGGTTTATGAGTGACCACAAGCACTCTTTTCTGCCTTTCAATTGTGAGGAGGATTCCTTCTAGACCACCATCACAAGCTCTGCCATGCCATCACTCGTCTTCACCCCAGGACCACCACCCAGGACTGCGACCCAGATCCAAGCACAGACAAAGCAAAATCCTGGCTCTATACCAGCAAAAATGTCCCTGCAATCTCCTTATGATCACCCATTTGATTGCCCCACCATCTGTGGGCTAAGAGCTCTGGAAGCAGCCACCACCCCAAGGCTGCGCCAGGACTGGTCTAGACTAAGCTCCTCTCTCACCAAGTTTTGACATACCTTTCCTACTTACCTTCTAAGTTGTCTTTGGACTTTTGGGGTTGAGAAGTCTAGAAGCTACCACAGCTGCCCTTGATTCAGTCCACTGAGGACTGCTTTGGATTTGCTGGGTCCATGTCTTTGCCAGAAAGGCCCATGCAGAACTGCTCTCTTCTCCCAGCCTGGTGCAACAGACCTTTTCCATCAACCATCCAGGTTGTCTTGGGCTGGAAATTTGCTTCACTTTGTCTTTTTGTGGGTTCTGCTGCTGTAGAATTTGTTTAGAGCCATTTTTAATAGGTATTTGGAGGAGTTTTGGGGAGAGCTCAAGCTAGTCACTACTTTTATTCCTCCATCTTAGCTCCACCCCTCAAGTATTTAATTTCTTAAGAGAAATTGAAGGAAGGTTTTTCTTGTTTGGTTTCTACTTATTTATATTTTAATATTAGCTAACAGAGCCAAGAGGAGAGTGTCAGGTACAAATGGAGATATTGAAAGAGATGCAGAGCTAGACTTTTACCCCAGAATATCCTCTGACATTAAATGGCATGCATGATAGAGCATGATTGCTCATGACTCGATGCTTTTTGATAACTCAGAGCAGATACAGGTAACAGTGACATGTAATGTGTCATATGTGCAAAAAAGAGTCATAGAACATACTCACCAAGAATCAGTTAAAAGAACAGATCATGTTTGTCCTACTGAAAAGAAGAAGGTCTGGGTAGGTGATGGCTGTCTTTCCGTATAAGTATGTGTATCACATGGGATTCGACATGTTCTGATTTTCCAGATACCATAAATGGAGGGGGAGGGAATAGGCACATTTGGAATACATTTGAAGAAAAGCATGAGAATTCAAGCCATCCCAGAGTTGAATGGATTAACTCAGGAGGTAGTAGTGGCATTCTTCTCACTGTAAATCTTTAAGCAAAGACTAAAAAATATGTTTTATTGCAACATTCTTTCATTAGTTCATTCACTTTTTTGTTTGTCATATTGGTTTTGTTTATTGGATAGTTTAAAAATGTTTACATTAGTTTTGCTGTACTAATTGATTATTCATTTTCCTTTCAACTCTAAAATTATTTTACTATGTGATTTTGTGACATATGGCCAGAAAAATTAGGTAGTCAGAATATGGGATAAGAGGTAGAAAATCCAAATACTAAAATGGTACCCAAGAAATATAAATGACCTCAAAATCCTGAAGTAAATTATGTATACCCTCTATGGAATATTTATGAAAGGCCATGAATAGTAATTGTACAGAATTGCAAGTGTAAAATAGTAGAGAGTACACTGTGCGACCTTGACTACATCACTTAACTTCTCTGAGACCTAATTTCCTAATCAAAGGCACAAAGTGACCTTTGAGTTCCATTTTGTCTCTAGTTGTATAATCCTATGGAGGAGGCGAGATTAACAGTGAGCTCATGGAGCCAAGAATTTTGTGCTGCTGAAGGATAAAATTGTGAAGACCTCCTCATGTTTTCAGTATTTATAGATAATGACACAATATCAAATTTCCTTACTCACAGTCCAGCTGTTTTCCCCACCTCATCATGGTGCTTTTTTGTTTATTTTTATCTATATCAAAACTGAAATAATTTGAAAATCTAAGCTGTCATTGTCACGTAAATGTGATCATGTGCTGAATGTAGTTGGTATGATAGAAAATGTCACAGTCCCTTTTCAGGTCTCATTATTTATTTCTCAATTATAAAATGAAGGTGTTGAACTACATGACTTCTCAGGGTGTTTTCCAACTCAGAAGTTTAAGAGCCTAGATTTTGCTAGATGCTAGACTTATATTGTTTCTCTAGCCTTGTTTTTTTATCTGTAAAATGGGAATTTGCAGCATCTTATGGGATAATCAAGGAAAAAAATATATATAAATATAAATAATAAATTTCTATATAAACATGGCATGTGTAGGAAGTACCTTTTGTAGTAACTAATGTCAAATGTTTTCTCCATCAGTTTGATTTATTACATTGAGTGGGGATCACTACAGGGCTTGAGCATGACTACATAAATACTGAAGTTCTTTCTAACTGTTTTCATAATTCCTTCTTATATGATTCCCACAGTAATCCTAGAAGGCTAGGTACTTAACAACAGGTGGTGTTTGTCATCATCTTATAGAGATGGAAGCTGAGGCTTTGGGGCCAAATAATTTGCCCATCATTGCTAAGCTAGTAAGCATCAGAGGTTGGGTTAGGACCCAGGTGTTCAAATTTTAAATACCCTAAACTTGAGATCTTTCTTTGTTTCATCTAGGCTTTACTTAATCCTCTTCATGAATAAAGATAAAAACTAGTACATGGGGTACCTAAATGTATTGCCTTTATGGACAAAGCACATGTCAAATATAGATCTGGCCTCATACTCTTATGAAACTTGAGTGTCAGACATGATGAGCAGAGGCTGCTTTAATAACTACTGGCACTCAAGCCAATCATGGTCATAAGGATGCTGGCTCTTATACCAACCATAAGAGCTGTGAATACCTAGGACCTAGTGACAGCTAGAACATCTATTAGGCCCTGTAAGGGCCTTCTACTCTTCTATCATTGCCTGTTAGAGCCTTGCTGCTCCAAGGCTTAATTCTGTATTGGGGTCTACTAAAACGTAAGTCTTGTGACCTATGGTACAGACAAGCATATAGCCTGCTCGGGCATTTTGATGCTTACATGGTTAAGGTTTTCTGTGAATGAAGTGGCAGCAGTGGGCCTTGACCACAAGCTGCCCTCTGGGAGGAAGAAAAGGACCATGGAGAAAAGTTCCCTTCATATAGTCAAATGTGATCCATTTGGTATAGGAAACTCCATGGCATGTTGTAAATGCTTATTGATGGGGGAAAATGTACCAATGGAAGTCAATACCTGTTTGTCAATTCACTCTAAAAAGTTGAGGAGAGCACTGACATACCCAGGTTCATGAAGAACTTCCACCACATTATGCCATATAGCTTCTTGTTTGGAACCTCGGTGGGAGAAATACCTGTTTCCAGAAACTCTTATGTATGAATCTCCTATTTATTTATCTTACCCAAATAGATTGTAAGCTCCTTGAAGACAGAGATTCTTGGTTATTTTAACATCATCTCTATGACTGAGCTAAGTCTAATATGGTAAATGGGCTCTTTAACTTTTTTGTTTGTTTTTTTCTTTTTTTTTTTGTTTTTTGAATAAATGCATTTGTCTCCTTTAGTGTACAGGAGCTATTTTTTTTTTTAGTTGCCTGGAAACCTGGAACTTTTTTTGAGGGGTAGTGAAAGGGAAGAGAAAAGGATAACTGTTCCTTTTCTCTTCCCTTTCACTACTCCCCAAAAAAAGTTCAGGCTAAATCCTAAACTTTTCCAGAAACATGGGAGATAGAATTGATGATGTTTTAGGGGTACAGCAAGCCAAAATACTGAGGTTCAGGGAGGAGATAGTTTGCCTCACTGGGGCCCACTCATGAGATGTTGCCAGAGATAGGGTCTTTGGACTGGGTAGGGATATGGTCCTAGGGCTGGGGTCAAAATACAAACACACCATCAGAACCACTAATCCTACCCCTCAGCATAATAAGAAACATCTTAGTATTGTGCCCAGTTAAAACTACCTTATTAAGAATACAATCCGGAGAGCAATTACAAAGCTTGGGAGCCTTGATTTCTAAGCCATATAAAGAGTGGCAGAAAGGGAAAGAAGACTTACCACATATGGTCACTGCCTCCCTAAGATGAAAGACTCTTAAGGGAGAACATGCAATACATTCTGCTTGTGTTCCAAGAGGACAAAACTGAGACCAGTGGTTAGAAGCTAGAGAAAAGCAGATTTGAAGTACTAGAAAAACAGAATTTATCAATTAGAGTTGCCTAATAACAGGCTGCCATTTGAAGTCTTAAGCTGCCTAGCAAAGAGCATTTTGAGGATTATTGTGTAAAAATTTCTTTCATTAGGTGGGAGGCTGGATTAGATGATCCCTAAGGTCTTTGTCAACTACTAGAAAAAAAGTGACCTTGAGACTAAAAAAGTATTTTCATTGGGTGAGAGTGGGTATCATAAATACCAGCAAAGATGGTTAAAGTGGACATTATTTCAATACAAGTGAGCCACTGAAATAGTGAAACATAGACGAATTCATTTGGTTATAATTTTCTTACCCACAAAGTTTGTTTTTTTTAAAATCAAACAAGAATACTTAAGCACCCATTACTTGTTAGGCACTATCCTAAACCCCTGACATAAAAAGGTAAAGTGAATTCCAACTTTAACTTACATTAATACAGATCGCCAGGTTTCCACAGCTCCTGCCATAGGAATTTTCATTCAGGTGAAATACAGCCAGCCAGCTGCAAAGCATTTCAAAACCTGATTTGATCCTGCTAACATCAAGTGTTATAAGATTCTGAGCAGGTTTGTGGACTTTGGTGGAAACTTGAACCATTTTTATCGCAACTCAAAATGTTTTATTCACCACAACCCCATGAGATAGATGTTTGAGTTTTTGGTATGCCAGCTTGCTAACTGGGGGACCAAGGCTGGAAGAGAATAAGACAGCCTGAGATCACAGATAGTAAGTCACGTAGATTCAGGTTTTTACGACAGGGAAAAAAAAAAAACAGCCTGTCTTCAGGCTGTTTAACATATCAGATGTTGTAGTCCATAAAGTACTTAGCACTTAAAGATCATTCATTTCATTTAAATGTCTGGTGTGTTCTGTCCAACTGGAGGTTTGCCTGCTCTCTTTTCTCTTTTGTATATGATTCACTTCCTTATTGATAAAAGTCTTCCCATATATGACTTCACTGGGGTCTTAACATTCTTATTGGGTAGATGCTATAGACATTATCCCATTTTGCAAGTAAGAGAATGCAGGTTCAAGGAATGACTTGCTCAGAGAATTTTAGAAAAAAAAAAGGTATGATAGGCCTCTGGAGAATTTTTTTTGGGAGGGCAGCTAGGTGGCACAGTGTATAAAGCACTGGCCCTGGAGTCAGGAGGACCTGAGTTCAAAACTGTCCTCAGACATTTAGCACTTTCTAGATGTGTGACCCTGGGCAGGTCATTTAACACTAATTGCCTCACCAAAAAATAAACAAGTGAACAAAAAAACACAACTCAAAAACATTGAAAATCTTCATGTACCTATTTTGGACTTCATATAAATAGAACCTTAAGAATAATCTATTTTTTTTTATGTTTGTCATTTCAGTCATATCCGACTCTTTGCAACCCTATTTCAGGTGTTCTTGGCAAAAATATTGGAGTGGTTTGCCATTTCCTACTTCAGCTTGTTGTACAGATGAGAAACAGGCAAATAAAGTTAAATGAATTGTCCTGGGTCACACAGCTGGGAA
Source organism: Phascolarctos cinereus (assembly GCF_003287225.1). Taxonomy (NCBI): domain Eukaryota; kingdom Metazoa; phylum Chordata; class Mammalia; order Diprotodontia; family Phascolarctidae; genus Phascolarctos; species Phascolarctos cinereus. The sequence goes on along the minus strand of NW_027556402.1, from coordinate 246,513,019 downwards.
GTGTCTAAGGCCATATTTGAATTCAGGAAGATGAGTGAATCTTCCTAATTCTAGGCCCAACATTCCATTCACTATACCACCTAGCTGCCCTGATTTTTTATAGGTTTTTTTTATTAATATGTTATATTTGGATTATACTAGCTATAGACAAAATACAGTTATTCGTTAATTTGATTAGTAATTCCATACATACTCTTTTAGGGCAGCTAGGTGGTACAGTGGATAGAGTGCTAGGTCTAGAATCAAGAAGACCTGAGTTCAAATCCAGCCTCAGACATGTATTAGCTATGTGATCCTGGGCAAGTCAATGAATTCTGTTTGTCTGGGTTTACTCATCTGTAAAATGAACTTCAGAATGAAATAGTAAACCACTCCTGTATCTTTGTCAAGAAAACCCCTAATGGGGTTGGCAAAAGTTGGAAATGACTGAACAACACCAACAAAGCATAGTCTTTTATTTTGAAATTTATTAACTACTACTGATAATGATATGCAGCTTTCCATCTGACTACAATTCATCCCCACCCTAATGCTGGGATAGGAAGCAGGTGTGTGTCTTGCAAGAAGGTGATCACCACTGGTTCCTGATTTCAAGCGCTGATTAGGGAAATTATATGCCTAGAATGTTGTACAATCCAGTAGTCAAGTGACTAATGCTCTAAGAAAAAGAATTGATGTTACCACTTAGGGGCCAAGAAGCTTTACCATGTGCCACACCCTGGTAAACTGTCTCAGCAGATGGGCTAAATCATATTGAGGGTGATCAACAGGAATTAAACCTGTCAGGGAGTTAGGCAGGACGTCTACCCCAAGCATATTAAGACTTCCTTCAGAGGAATAGGTGGATGAGAACAATTTGTCCTGACTTTTGTCTTGCCACCCGACTTTGATTACTCTGCGAGAGTGAGCCTGACAACTTTTTGTGACTCTGCCTAACTTAAATCCAATTCACTCACAGTCAAGATAGGAAGTACTTGACAATTTGAATGGAGGGGTACAAACATCACAAGTTGGGGGCATGTGACAAAGAGCAGGTAACGTAAAAAGCTGGAGACTTGGTGTCACCCCAGATGAGCCTCCCCCAACACTGATTGACAAGAAGCTTTATGAACAGTGTGTCACTGAGTCAACATTATTTTCAACAAAGGGATATTAGAACCCACAAATAAGAGCTGACAGGCACCTTAGAGCACAGATTGTCAGAGCTCGGAGGGACCTTTAAGACATAGAATGTCAGAGTTTGGAGGGACTTAGAACATAGGATGTCAGAATTGGAAAGGACATTAGAACATAGGATGTCAGAGCTGGGAGGGACCACAGAATTTTGCCTATACAATTTCAGAGTTGGGAGAAACCTCAAGGCATGGGAGGTTAGAGTTGGAAGAGAACCAAAAACATACAATAAACATTGATTACATGCCTACTACGTGCCAGAAACTGTGATAAGTGCTAGAGATACAAATAAACATACGTATACATATATATAAATATACATATATATGTATATGTAAATATACATGTATATACATATATATATACATATATATGTGTGTGTGTATATATATATATATATATACACACACACATATATATGTATATATATATATATATATATATATATATATATATATATATATATATATATATATATATATATATATATATATATATATATATACACACACACATATATATGTATATCTGTCCTCAAAGAGGGCAAATCAAATGGGAGGAGGGAGACCAAAGACAGAAAAGGAAGCAAAAAGAGGGAGGAAAAGGGGAAGGTCCCCATCATGGGGGCATGCAGTACAAAGGAGTGCATTTGAGTGGGAATTTAACACATAGGTGGTCTGGGAACCCTTATTTCTACCCAAGTTCTAGGAGGATCTCTGTGTTCTGTCTTCTAATCAGAGGGGGCTTGGGTGCAGATCGTACTAAGGAGACATCAATATGCTAGGGCTAATGTGGTTTTGCAAAATCATGAGGCTACTGAGGCCATGATAAAGAAGTCCAAGGGAAGGCAACTAGGTAGAAAATGGAGAGGTGTTGGAGAGCATTCAATTTGACACCATCATCTTGTAGAGGAAGAAACTGAGTCTTTTTCCATTTCATATAAGTACCTGGGCATTGATATTTAAGGTTTGTAAAGTGTTTGACCTATCTTTTCTTCCTTTTCTTTTCTTTTCTTTCTTTCTTTCCTTCCTTCTTCCTTCCTTCCTTCCTTCCTTCCTTCCTTCCTTCCTTTCTTTCTTTCTCTTTCTTTCTTTCTTTCTTTCTTTCTTTCTTTCTTTCTTTCTTTCTTTCTTTCTTTCTTTCTTTCTTTCTCTCTTTCTTCTTTCTTTCTTCTTTCTTTCTTCTTTCTTTCTTTATTTCTTTCTCTTTCTTCTTCTTTTCTTTCTTTCTTTCTTTCTTTCTTTATTTCTTTCTTTCTTTCTTTCTCTTTCTTTCTTTCTTTCTTTCTTTCTTTCTTTCTTTTCTTTCTTCTCTTTCTCTTTCTTTCTTCTTTCTTTCTTTCTTTCTTTTCTTTTTCTTTCTTTCTTTCTTTCTTTCTTTCTTTCTTTCTTTCTTTCTTTCTTTCTTTCTTTCTTTCTTTCTTTCTTTCTTTCTCTTCCTTTTCATATGATTCTCACAAGAATACCATGGCTTCTTTATTCCAAGTGTATCTATAGTCATTTGTCAGATGAAAAAAAAATGAGGATTTGAGAGCAAAAACGACTTGCTGAAGTCTTATGATTTCTAGCCTAATGTTCATCTCCCTTATGACAAGTTTTCTTTGGGACTGAGTTCATCTGATTAAATTAGAAAGAAATGTGGGCATTAATATAATGTAGCTAATACATCTGTGCTTGATTTCTACTAATCACCCCACACACTGAAGTTCAAAACAACCATATTTTTGTCTTTGTAGGCCAGAATACAAGGCCTGTTCATGCCAGGCAATCCTATATTTACTTTCAGAAAATTTTTTTTTTCCCTATAGAAATAACTATCAGACCAATTTAGTTTTCACACATTGGCTAATTCCATTTTGCTCTTTAGATTTATTTCAATCTGTGTTAAAGTAAATGCCCACCTGCTCTAATCTTTTTTCACTTCTAGGACGATCAGGGCAGAAGTGTGGGATTAAATCTGTTCACACCAACTCCTCCTTTGGCAATATGGGGTACGATATAGTGATAACAGTGAATGTCCACTAGGTGGCAGTATGACACAACATTACACCAACACTCCCAATTCTTGTCATAAAATGATGTCTAAAGATGGGGGGAAAATAAAATTAAAACTTTAGAAATCATTTAATTCAATCCTATTTAACCTCTCCCTGAACCACAATTTTACATATAAATAAACTAAGCCCCAGAAGGTTGAAACAACTTGCTAAATATAACAAAGCTTCCAAGGGGAAGTAACATGATTAGAACCTGGGCATCCTAAATCCTACCTGCCTTAGATTCCCTTAAATGAGCCTGAGAACACTTTCCCCACACAATTATTTTTCTAAAAAGATTCAAAAAGGGAAAAGAGCCAGAAGATTTGAGAGGTCGCAGTATGAGGAGGTACCAACTTTTATAAATAGGGTTGGTGTTAAGAATATAAAAGACATTTTTTTTTCCACAAAATTATATTTTAGCCTGTAATTTTACTTAGAGCTCCTGGTGGTTTATTCTGGTAATTCTGAGACCCTAAGAATCCTACTATCAATCTTATACAAGTCACATATGAAGGTGTCCTCATCTCTTCGGTATTTCCTGATATTAGAAAAATACTGAATCTCCTTGCTTACAGCCCAGCCGCTTTTCCTACATCATCATGATGCTTTTATGTTTATTTTTATTGATATCAAACTGAAATATTTCAAAAGCCTTGAAAGTTCATATTTTCAGGTAAGCATGGTTGGTGAGCAGTCAGAAAAGCACGCATATGCCTACTCTGGATTTCACGTGCACAGAACCTTAACAACAATTGTTGTTGTTGATGATGTTCAGTCGTTTCAGTCATGTCTGAAGCATATATTTTTTCCCCTGGCAAAGACACTGGAGGGGTTTGCCATTTCTTCTGCAGCTCATTTTACAGATGAGGCAACTTCAGCAAGCAGGGTTAAGTGAATCACACAGGGTCACGCAGCTAGTAAGTTTCTGAGGCCAGATTTGAACTCCAGAAGATAAATGAGTTTTCCTCATTCCAGGCCCACCCCTCTATCCACTGAGCCACTTAGCTGCCCTGTTTTGTTTTTTTTAATTTTATTTTTAGTAATATCATATATTTGGGTTGTATTAGCTATAGACTAAATACAGATTCGGTTTATACTAAAGACACAAGTATTTACTAATTTGACTAGTAATTGCATACATGCTTCTTGTTCCTTAAGACTAATTCTGCTTCCAGATTATTAATCTAATTTGCTCCTTAGTCACCCAATACCTACTTCTAGCAGTTATAATTCTCCTGTCACGGATCTTCTATAACAGCTTCTCCAATGAGTCCTGGAACTTTGTGCATAAATATGCTTTAAAAAATGCTACAGGCTTAGACTCTTAAAATCTAGCCACTGCTTATGTGATTTAGAGGGTCAAGGGTGCTGGACCCCAAAATCACAACACGTGGGACCTGTTTGAAAGAATTTGACCGAAGCCTTCTTTCAGCCAAAGACAAGGTTTATTAGAACATCCATAATATTGGGCAGACTCTTAAGGAGTCTGAATATTAGTGAGCTATTGGCTAGATTTTAAGAATCTGAGCAGTGGCTAGATTATAAGAATCTGAGCGTCTTAATGGAGACAAGATGGACCTTATATACAGAAAAGACTGTGAGAGGGACCTAGGAGTGGCCAGTAAGCTGGGCCTCAGATGCTAGCTGTGTGACCCTCATCAAGTCACTTGCCCCTGTTTACCTCACTTTGTCATATATAAAATGAGCTAAAAAAAAAGAAATGGGAGACTATTCTATTATCTCTGCAAGAAAACCCTAAATGGGGTCATGCAGAGTTGGACCCTACTGAAAAAACTGAACTACAACATTGTATTATTTGATCTCCACTAAAGACTGGTTTCCTTCCTCAAATTCCCCTTGTTGAATATGTGTGTGTGTATATGCATACACCCATAATGTATGTGTGTGTGTGAATGTATATGTATATGTGGAATTTGTGTGTATATAATATATATATATGTATGTGTGTACGTAGACGTGCATACATCATGCATATACCTCTATATATGTATGTGTTTGTGCATATATATATATGTGTGTGTGTGTGTGTGAGCAGTTTTTTTTCTTTCCCTGTTAATTTGTTCTTACATGTATCCTACTTTTCACTGCGTGTATTTTGATGCAATTATCAGACTGTTTATGGTCTTTTTGTTGGTTTATTTCTCTCAGTATTTATATTTTCTAACTCATATCCATATATTCTACCTATCATTGCAAAGAGAATCAGACCCAATACCTACTTCTAATTATTCAATACATTTCCATTCAAATCATATGAATTCAATAAACATTTATTAAGCATTTCCCCCCTGTGAGTATGGCACTAATTTAGCTGATAGATATACAAATACACTTTAAGGAAAGGAAAATAAAATTGATTTTCCTATTACCTATATCATTTTGCTAATTAAATTGAACTTCAAAAATTATATAATTCAATCTGATTCAATAATCATACCTTAAATATATACTGGGTACAATACAATCAGATGAGCATTCAGCTACAAGGAGACTCTTGGAGGAGAGTTTACATTCTTCCATTCACATCTTTGTCCAAATAGGTGGACCACTGACATTTTTAATTATACCTTTGTATTCAGAGTTTGCCTTTTGTGGTCCTACCAAATCTAATCTGAAAGACATGACAGCATATTCCCTTAGTTAAAAAAAAAAAGTTCTTACTTACATAGTGATTTCCATTCACTATTTGTTTCAAACCTTAAAAATTCCCTCTGAAGCATTAATACTGTCATTTCACAGATTACAAAACTAAGCCACAGAAAGAGTCACCAATTCACCTGAGGTCACACACCCATTGAATGTCAAAGATTCAATTCAAACCTAGGTGTATGTGATTCCCAATGCAGCACTTCACCTATCCCTCTGGTTGTAAGTCATGAGCTTTTGAAATTACATTATCATGATTTCATTAATGTAAAGAAGCAAGGTAAAACACAAAGGATAGGCCTGCCAGTCCATCTTAATTTTCTTAAATAAACAAAGCTTCCATAAAAAAACCCTAAAAACAAAAAACTCTGAAATATTAACCTATGTCTCCCTGACTCCAAGACTAGTTCAGTATCCATCAAATTAGATGTGGAGAGATGAAGAAATTCAGTGAACATATTTGTTCTTCTTTTTGAAAGCGCTTTTTCTCACTCTTTTTTTCTTCATTCTTTCCATCTTTTCTTTCTTCCTTGCACTTTTTCTTTATCTCATTTTCTTCCTTTTCCTTCCCTTTTCCTCTCATCTCCTCTCTTCTCTTAACTTCTGCCCTATGTTGACTTCTATCCAACCCTTCCTTCCTCTTCCCCCATCTCCTCTTCTCTCCTCTCCTCCCTTTCCTCTTCTCTTTCCTCCTCTTTCCCCTTTTCTCTATGTTTGTCTGTCTGCTCTCTCTCTCTCTCTCTCTCTCTCTCTCTCTCTCTCTCTCTCTCTCTCTCTCTCTCTCTCTCTCTCTCTCTCTGATAGACTAAGGAAAACCTCTAGGATAGAGTTTTCCCTTTGTCCCACTTTTCCATACAAGATTTGAATTGAAAGATGGTAAGTTGTTTCAAGGAGATCTAAAAAAAAAGTTCTCTCATCCATAATGTTTATATAACAACAATGACAGGGGAGGGGGACACATTATCTTACCTGTGAAAACAATTGGACAGTTTACAAAATGTTTTAGTTTCATTGGCATTTAAAAAGTCTACTATTGGGGCAGGAAGAAGAAGGGGTAGGCTCCTCCTTCTGCTAGCTACATATTTATAAACAAACCTTTTCCTGACCTAATATCCAATATTGTACCAAGGTTGGTCTGTCTGTCTTCATGTGGTCACTTTTTAGGACTTATGTGCTCTTGGGCCAGTCATCTCTCTTTTCTTGCCATCAGTTATTTTTTCCCCCATTTTGACAGAGTATTTTGTACTAACTACATGGTTCACTAGTCTTTTCCTACTCTAAATCCTATTTGCTTCAGACAAGACTTAAATGGGCACTGAATTATCAATTATGTTTTTCTAACCATGAAAACCTGGTGAGAGATTTTTTTTATCAGAAAATGAGTTTTCTTCTTAAAAACTTGTTTCTGCTCCATATATTCATCACTGCTTTTTTCATGTCTTTATTTTTCAGAGTGTAGATGAAAGGATTGAGCATAGGAGCAATGATGGTGTAAAAAAGGGCAAACACTTTATCCTCACTGAAGGTGGTGGCTGGTCTAATGTAAATGAAGAGTACAGGGCCAAAGAACAAGACAAGAACAGTGATGTGGGAACCACACGTAGACAGAGCTTTTCTGCGGCTGTCAGAAGAGTGTCCATGGAGGGTGTATAATATCATAGTGTATGAACCCATAACCACTATGAAAACCACCAATGCAACCATCCCTGAACTTACAATCACTAAAAGTCCCACCCTTTGAGTATCAATGCAGGCAAGTTCCAATAAGGGATATACATCACAGAAATAGTGATTTATCTCATTGCGACCACAGAAGGGTAAAAACGTTATGAGTACAAACTGAGAAAATGAATGCAGAATTCCCCAAGCAAAGGCAGCTAAGACCATCATATTGCACCTCTTCCTGCTCATGATCACCTGGTAATGCAGAGGTTTACAGATGGCCACGTACCGGTCATAGGCCATTCCTGTAAGAACAAAGATTTCTATTGCCCCAAACAAGTGCATTGTAAAAACTTGGATCAAGCAGTTGTTGTAAGAAATGGTCTTCCTTTCAACCAACAAGTCACTGATGAGCTTTGGTGTCACTGTGGAGGTATAACAAACATCTACAAGGGATAAATAGGTTAAGAAATAGTACATGGGTTGGTCAATGAGCTGACTGACCAGGATGGACATCATGATTATCAAATTTCCCATTAGAAGAGCCACATAACAAAATGAGAATAGTACAAAACACAGAACCTGAACCTCATTATTTTGACAAAGTCCTAAAAGAACAAATTCAGTGCTGTTATTCCTGTTTTTCATGGTTCATCATGAACAATGGCCAGTAGTAAAATCTGCAAGGTAAAAGCAATAAATAAATATAGGAAATACAAATTGAGGAAAATGTATGTCATAACCTATTCCCAGCACTTAGAGAAATGTAAAAGATTTAAGTACATTGGAAAATGAAAATTCAGTATATAACTGAAGTATTGACCAAGTATGACTCTAATTGGATTTGTAACAAGTAGCATTGATATCTATTTATAATGTTAGTACACAATAACATACAGTATCAGATTTGGCAGGGAACCCAGAGATCATTTCCCCATGCACTACTGGAACATGAATTATCTCTGCAATATTTGTAATTAAGACTTATCTCACAATATTTTGAAGACCTCTACTACCTCCCAAGTCAGATGAAGTACAAAACTATAAATCGCTATGTAATTAGGATCAAGGTCAATACAATTAAATAAATTGTTTAAACTCTCTTAAAAATATTTCTTATAGCTTAAAATATCTCTACACCAGCCTTGTAGGGGGAAAATATATTAAATAATCATATTAGAGAAATAGATCGACTTAGTCAAAAATGCAAAAATTATCAATGATACAAAATAAATGACATATGAAATATTCATATGTATAAGAAATAATAGTTTATTATCTTTAGTGCTTTAAAGTTTCTATATAATTTTCCCTCTAGCATTAGCTCTGTGATATTATTGGGAATTTTATGGACATCATGGTTGAGGAAACAGAAGCTGACAAAACTTACTTGAATACACTTTGATTATACTATTGATCAATTTCGGAACCAAAATTTAAACCATTATGTCTCTGGACTCCAAGTCCATTACTTTCACCATTATTATATATTGTTTCCAAGAAATAAATGGGTTACTTAAATACTGTTGGGTCTGAATATTATTATCTTTTGTAGAGTTTTAAGCATCATAAGGAATATTTTTAGGCAATTAGTATATACACCTGGTCACCATGTGCTTTTCCTAATCTGAATTACAATTGTCAATTGCATGCTTTTTAAAAGCACTTTCTACAAATTAACTTACTTGAGACTCACAATAACCATATGAAGTATTACAAGCATTGTTATCCCCATTTTGTTTATATCAGCTATAATTTAATTACCTAGTTGTTTTGTATTATAGAAACAAAAAGTAAATGCTTAAACCTGAGGTGAAAAAAATAGTTTGAAATAGGTTAAGTGACTGAAGAGGAACAAGTGTCCCTCAGGGTTCTGTCCTGGGCCCTCTTCTCTTCTTCCTACTACTTCATTTGGTAATATTATTAACTCGTATGGACTTGATTATTATTTCTGTGCTGATGATTCTAAAATTTACATATCCTGCTCCACACTTTCTGCTAACCTCTAATCTCCAATATCCAATTGCCTTTCTCACATCTCAAACTAAATGTCTGATAAGATCTTTAGTAAATATATACAAAATAGAATGTATTTTCTTTTACCCTAATCCTATGACCCTCCTGATTTTCCTATTTCTGTAAAGGGCAGCACGCTCTTCCCAGTGCCTTATGCTGGCAAGCTAGAAGTCATCTTGGACTCTCCACTGTCTCTCAACCCTCATATCCAAATTATTGACAAGGCTTTCAATTTCATATTGGCAATATCTCTTGTATATCCCACATTCTCAATTTTGACACTGTCAGCACTATAGTGTAGGCCTTCCTCACTGCACATATGGGCTATCACAATAGCCTACTAGTAGGTCTTCCTGGTCAAGATGATTCCCATGCCAAACCATTCTCCATTCAGCCATTAATGTGATTATTCTAAAGTGTCACTCTCTTACCCAACAAACTCCATTGGTTCCCTATCATGTCTTGTGTCAAGTTAAAACAAACAAACAAAAAAACTGAATGCTTTTGTTTGTATTTCAAAGCCCTTAATAACTAGCCTTTCCCTACCTTTCTGGTCTTCCTGCACCTTACTCCCTCTTGCACTCTCTGATTCAGCATCATTGACCTCCTCCCTGTTCTATGAATAATACACGTATTCTCTAGACTATGGATATCGTGTCTAGCTATTCCCCCATGTCTGGAATTCTCTCCCTCTTCCACTCTGCCTGCTGATTTCTCCATCTTCCTTTTAGTGCAAAGTAAAATCCCACCTTTTACAGGAAACCTTTTTCCAATCCCTCTCCTAGTGCCCTTTCTTTATTAATAATCGCAATCAGTATTATTATGAAGCTGAAATGAGATGACGTATATAAAGCAAATGACAAAACTATATTACTGTATTGTTATCATCATCATGATCATCATCATCATCACTATTTTTACTATCCTTGGGTAATCAAGTCTACTGATGACTTCATTACTGCACTGTTACTGAACTCAAGCAGTGTTTATAGAGCAATAAAGGAGTGTGTTGGTAAATTCTTGGATCTGAGGAAAACAAAAATAAAATATTCGCACATACTTTCAAGTGTAATATGCATTATTAGAACTTTCTAAATTCCAGGCAATCAACAAAACAATATATCAAGTCTTGATTTTTGGCGATTGCCAGTTTCTGAGATATTACATGCTCACAAGGAATAGCTAATAATTGGCTCTTTGCAAACTGGTTAGAGCTTGCCCCAGCATACTCCCTAGCCTTACCACCCCTCCAGCCACTTAGATTCACATGCTCATTGTCATGCTCAATTCTTCACCCTCTTTCGCCACACATGTCCAATCACTTGCCAGATTTTGATCATTCCTCTCTCTCCTGTGTCTTTTGCATCTCTCTCCTCTTTAGTCATACAGCCAATACATAGTTTAAGCTCTAATAAGCCACAGCCTTGAGTATTGGAATGTTTTTTTCCCCTAATTTGTCTCCCTGCTTCAAAACTCTCTCTCTCTCTTCTCACTCCTACACATTCTTCCTTGAGTGATTTTCCTAAAACAGAGGTCTGATTATATCTCATCCCCTACAGTAAAATTCAGTGATTCCTTATTTTAAAATCAAATATGTTTGGTTCTATTTTTCATTTTAATTATTTCACTACCTGGTGACAAGCTGAACCTCAGTATGCATTACTCGCCTTCCATTACACTAGAATCCAGCCAAACTGAGCTATGCCTTTCTTTTTAATCTATTTCCCTTCTCTCTGTCTTTTGTCCTCAATAGCTGGGATACACACAAAATACTGAGCTCTGATTATGAGAATCTATTTTTTTTTCTTCTTGTTTTTCTTTTCATTATTTATTCTTTCCAAGTATCCTTTGGTCTCTTACTATGTCTCTGAAATATCCTGCAGACATTTTTGACAAAATGCAAAATATACTCATTAAGAAATACAATTTATTAGAGAAAATCAACAGATCTTTTTTTATAAAAACTAATAGCTTTTCATAGACATATAATCTGATACATTCCTTAAACTACTGATTTCAGATTTCTTCATCTAAAGATATCTGTGATACCCAGTGCCCTGACTTGCAAGACGATATTAAATTATTATTTGCAGTTAAATGATAAAGACAATTTCTGAGAATAATTTTAAATAAAAATTGTCCTTTCTTGGAGTTAGCGGCATCAGAGATAGAAATATATTTTAATCAGTCACACCAGTATTTTATGAATACTATTTTCACATTATATCTTTCAGGACTTGCTCTATCAGTTTTGGTTTTAGTGTTTACAACACTATAAAATTAGCCTCACATAAGAAAAAGGTACATTTTCAAATATTGAATACAAATTTCTAAAATATAAAAAGCAAAGTAAACATTAATATTAATATTGAGTCATGATCCTTTATAAACTAATAACTTAGATACTTTTTTACTCAAACTCTGCTAAAGTACTACCTTCAATATAAAAGATATATCTGCTTCCTGGGAGCTAGCCTTACTTATCCCCTTCCTCCCCATCTCAAAAAATTATGTTATCATTATTATGTGTATTTTACATATGTATATGCTTTCTCCTCCGGTATGATGTAAGCTGCTTGAACCCAAAGGCTGATAACACTTGAGCTTGTGACAGTGTCTAGAACAGCCTTCATATTTTCTAAATGCTTTCTGATAGATAAACTTCACTTTAAGATCATAGATTTAGAGGTGGAAAGGAATTCAAAGTTTATCTAGCCTCCTTATCTAATTTTAAAAAAAGAAAAAAAGTGCAATCACAGAGGTTAGGATCTGTTCTAGGAAACATAAGTTTATAAAATGCAGGATTTTGATACAGGCCCTCTGATTTCTGCTTCTAAACTTCTGCTCTTTATCACACTGTTCTGCTGGAAAAGACAGGGGTAGGGTTGGAGGAATCAGACAACTATTGCCAAAATCTACTGATGTAATTCCATATGGGTGTCTTATTTTTTGAACCTAGGTAAAGAGTTTTATATGTATCATCAATACATGTTGATGTCAACCCCATGGCAGCACACTAGGTGCTGGTAGTGACTATAGGAATAATTTAACAATAATACATACATATATATATATGAATAATTTAACAATAATATATATATATATATATATATATGTATATGTATAATACATATATATGTATGTATATGTATGTATTTCACAGAATAGGAAACCATTCCAGTTTGGTGCAGTACATTGTCCATGGTCACATAACCTGTGTGTATCTTGGCCTGAAGTCTTTGCACTTTTAGAGTGGTCCTCCCTTCCCCATACCACTCTTTTTCTTATGTGCTTTACTCTCAAATTCTATTTGCTTTACTTCCTGTATCTGAAAACTGTAACTGCAACAGTTTGAAAAAAAATAATTCATTAAGTCTCCTATTCTTACAGTATAATGGAGTTGATGTAACTGCTGGGATTTCCAAGGAAATTGATGGAATATTTTGCTATCATTGAGAATTAGAAGAATATGAAAGTTACAGTTACTCTAGGAATTCCCCCCAAATCTTAATATGCTAAATTAATTAAATTTGTTGATATACAGGACAATTCACAAAAATGGGAGGTATAAGGAAGACAGAGGAGAAAAATAGAGAAAATAGTATAGGGAGATGAAGAATGAAAAACTACAAAGAGGAAAAGGTGTAAAAAAAGGAGAATAAGAGAAAGAGAATGTGACATGACTTACCGGTAAAATGATCTTACGCAAGTCATTTGTCATCTCTGAGCTTTAGTTTCTTCGCTTATAAAATGGAGGGAGAGAGCTTGAACTATTGGATATTTAAACTCACATTTGAAATCTTGTAATCTTAGGCAAGGTAGAGGGAGAATGAAATGAGTTAGGAAAAAAAATCCCTAATTGAAAATTTATATGTCCCATAATTATACCATACATATTTCAGGTGTGATTTCTGGTGTTCTTCCTCAGCTCCAAATTCTATTTCTGCTACAGTCCTTCAACTCTGCATCAGAACACAGAGCTACAAGGAATGGAGATTGGTTTAGAGCTATCCAGCTGTACGTATAGCATAGAAAGAATTCTGCGGGAAATCAGAGTGCTTTCCTTGGAGATAATTAAATAATGCCAAATTGAAGTTTAGTGAAAGCTGCCTTTGTCTAATCACTATAATCTATATTATTCAGCTGAGAATGACAAATTAGATCTTGACCTTCTTCTACCTTTGCTTCTCAGTAAGAATCATTTTTGGAGGGAGTGAGTCTCTGTAGAGTATTTATGTTTGAAATTAGTGAAGCACAGCATTTAAAGCATTTGGGGATTTGGAGAATTGATTGCTCAACTGCGTGAGGTACATTTTGATACAATTATTTGAAACTTGCTTTGAAGTCTCCAGATAGAATGTAGGTTTTGAGAACTCAATAAATAATTTTGAAAGGGTACTTGGAAAAAAAAACTTACCTCTTCACTTTACATATGAAGAAACTGAGCACAATAATAGCACAGGGATATGAAAGGACTTTACGGAGACCACACACATTATCATCATCATCATCATCATCATCATCCTCCTCCTCATCCTTATTGTTATTGTTATTATTAATATAAGACCCAGTATATAAAATTCCAGTTATCAAGGATAAATTCAGTTCTCTTTCTACTATCCCCCATTGGCTTTTACATACTGTCTCATTATATTTTCTCATACTTGCAATATATAGAGTGAAGTTTTAGAAATAATAATTTTCCCTGGGGTATGGCCAAAATCATACAATGAAGAGCTTTGGTATAAAAGGACTCCATTATTGCTTAATTCATTCATCGAGAAAGCAGTTGTTTCAAAACCTTACTATGTGTCAGGCAATACACTTGGCACTGGAGATAGAAAGACAAAGAAACAACCAAGCAAGACGATTTGTGGCATCAGTTTAAGGAGCAAAAATCATGTATTTGATATACTGTTGTTAAGAATAATGTTCCTACATTGAACGGTGTTAATGCTGGAAAGAATCAGGGAAATCACCTACTCTAAACCCTTGATTTTAAAGGTGAATACTGGAACTTGGTAGCCTGTGACAAATGACTGCATATGGCTTTAGCAGGGTGGCATTCCTTTTCAAAAAGTATCAATCAATTAGCATTTACTAAGCACTACTGTTCATCAGACATTGTGCTAAGTTCTAGGGATACAAAAAAAAAAACCAAAACAAAACAGTACCTGCCTTCTACAATCTTATAATCTAATGGCCTATAATGAAAGGATAATAATAATAATAATAATAGTAATAATAATAATAATAGAAGGAGGTATGGGGAGTATTTTATATTAAGAAGATTTACTCAGGTAAGGCAACAGAGAAATAGGGGCATGGTGGGAAATATTTAACAACTGGTTCTGAAAAAATGTATATACCACATGATATGTTTTTAGGTTTAATCTAAATTAGTAACATCTTTCCCATCATTTTTAAAGAATAGACAATGAATAAAACAACAAAAAAAAGGACTACTTGTCTATTTTCGAGGTTTAATCAGAGTTAGGGAACCTGTAGTCTCAAGGCCACATGTGGCCCTCTAGGTCCTCAAGTGTGGCCCTTTGACTGAATCCAAACTTCATAGAATAAATCCCCTTAAAAAAAGGATTCCCCACCCCTGGTATAAACACTTACAATGAAAATGTAACAATCATATCTTGTGTTTCTAGCATGCCTCTGTCCCCAAATGTTTTATTCTTAACTTAAGGGATAAAGTCACTTTTAACTTCCTATGAGCACGCTTACAGAAAGCTTTCAAAATAACAATATTTTCTTTAATGTTTAAAAAGTGTATAATTGGAGTGAAAAGAAGGGAGTATTGTGGAGCTCCATCTCCATAGTTACGTGGACCTGAAGGAATCCTTAGAATATTTTTTGATCTAGCTCTGTGTCAGGAAGATAAATGTTGTGGTGCATAGAATGCCGGATTTACAGCAAGGAACAATCCAAATTTGAATCTTGCCTCAGGCACTTACTAACAATATGAACCTGCACAATTTATTGAACTTCTGTGTCCTCTGGTACCTCATTTTTAAAGTGGGATAGTCATAGCTCCTACTTTCCAGAACTGTTATGAGGATGACATAGAAAACACATCTAGCTAATCATAAAGCACTATATACGTTTTGCCAATTACATAATATTATTTCATGTCTCTGAAGAAAAAGAAAAAGAGAAACTCTTCCTGATACATTATTCAACATTGTTCTTTTTTTGTGGCATTTGTTTTTATCCTGACTGTAAAAATGGCTCTGGTGATCTTGGCCGAGACATTTGACTTCTCTTACCATCCTTTTTTTTTTTTCATTTGTAAAAGACCTATGTTGTACTGAATGATCTTTTATGTCCTTTCTCACTCTCAAACTTTATGGCCAATGTAAATTCAGATCAGAACAATAAAGAGATGGAGACATTGTACTAGAATATCTGGTTTTCCTTCTGAAAGCAATTTATTGGTATGTTCTCCATTTTACCCAAATAGCATCACATTTTCCCCCTTCAAAATATATACAGATCAGAAAATGTAATGTTATAGGCATTACTCACTTTCCATAATGGCTATCTGCATTCTGAGGGTACATAATATGATTAGGAACAATAGACATACACATAAATCAGTTAGGAAAAGGGGAACAGGGCCTACAAACTCAGTATCATGAACTTCCTAGGGAAGTGTATACAATATATCACATCATAACAACCAAGTAAAAGGATGGATATTCAGCAAAAGCTATTTTGTTCAGGAATTGATATTTATTATTTCAGTGCATGGTCTATTTTATTGCACGTAAAAACAGCTATAATGGTAAAACTCAATCACATATTATTTAGCTAATTAATCAAGAGAAACTTGGTCTTCCAAATGCTGGATTAGGCATCCCAACACCAATGTACCAAGTGTGGTTTGAGTACAGTGGAGCAAAAGAGAAAAGGGGGCACTTCATGTTCTCTTTCTTGACATGGGTGACTTCATATTAGAACCAGCTTCCATTTCAGTGTAGCTTTAACAAACTCCAGTGCCTCTAAACCTCTTTTTACTACGCAAGGATAATTGAGGAGTTAAATTGTCTTGGACAATTGTAGAAGGAACAAACATTTCCTGCCACACCCCTACCCATTGTTTAAAAACTTTAGGGAAAGGTATTACTTTCTCAAGTCTGTGAGTACAGTTAAAAATCACTATTTTACATAATAAAACTTATAATTGGGGGCATAAAAAGTCTTCTGTATTAATATATACCTAGATTAATATGTACCTGGATTACTGCTTTGTATATTGCTTTCTCTAGCTACATGCCTCTGAATAAATTTCTTCCTGACTTGATACTGCCACATACTGTACTATTTATAGGTCAACCTGCTCTTTAGGATTTTCGAGATCTTGGATCAGACTTGTCTTGCCTCACTTGTCTTGCCCTTAGTTTTCTCATTTAGAAAAAAAAAAAAAGAATGAATTGTACTAGATAATCCCCTGGGGGCCTTTCATACTCTATTTTTTTAAAGTGGGCTTAGAAGGTCACTGGCTACTCAAGTTGGTATGCTTCCCATTTAGCCAAGTCTTTGTGTCAATAATAGAATTGAGTTTTAAAAGCACATTTCTGCTCCAAGCCCTCTTCACTACATTTTTCGTGTCTACATTATTCAGTGCATAAATGAAAATCATGGGAGCAATGATGGTATAGGAAAGAGCCACCACTTAATCCTCCTTGAAGGTGTTGAATAGTCTAATGTAAATGAAGAGCATAGGACCAAAAAACAAAATCATAGCAGTGATAGGGGAACCACATGCGGATGGAGCTTTCCAGTGGCTCTCAACAGTGTATCTATGAAGGGGAGGCAATGTCACAGTGTAGGAAGACATAACCACCATGAAAACTACCAAGCCAAACATCCCTGAAGTGACAATGACCAAGCAACTCACTCTTTGAGCATCAATCTGAAGGCAAATTCTAGTATATGGAACACATCACAGAAATAGCAATCTATCTCACTGGGGCCACAAATATGTTAAAAACAAGGAGGAGTCAATGTGCAAATGAAGGAATAATTTCCCCACTACATGCAGCCAAAACTATCATGTTACATCTCTGTCTTCTCATGTTCACCTGGTAATGCAGACATTTGCCTATGGCCACATACCAGTGATAGGCCATCCCTGTGAGGATAAAGACCTCTGTGTCCCAAAAGAAGTGCGTTGTAGAGAACTGGGCCAGGCAATTGGTGTAAAAAATACTCTTCTTTTCAGCCAACAAGTCACAGATGAGTTTGGGGGTCACTGTGGAATCGTAACAAGCATCTACAAGAGACAAGTAGGTCAAAAAATGTTATATGGGCCTGACTGCTCAAGATTGATGTCATGAGTTACCTATTAGAATTGTCTTATAACAAAGTAGAAATAGGACAAAACAACAAATCTTAACCTCATTATTCTGGGAAAGTACCAAGAGAATAAATCTGGTGACATTATTCTGAGCTTTCTGTGGTTCTTCATGATTAAAGAGTCTCTAGTAGAGTAGCCTAAAAAAGATGTAAACCACATGTCAATGCTCAGAGCATTTATCTAAGACAATACTGAACAAGCCCACTCATGAGTCTCACAGAAAAGTGTAATATTTAAGCGTCTTTGAAAACTACAATCCAAAAAATATTTCAAGCTATATGGCTATATGGCTATAACTGGTTAAAGACAGACAACCACTTTCCCCCCACATATTTACAAATATCAAATTTGTTAAGAGATGCAAAAAATAGTACATTTCAACCTCTACTGGAAGAAAAATCCCCTCTGCAACTTTCTCATTAGGGCCTATTTCATTATTTTTAAAGCATACAGTGACAGAGAGGTCATCAACCCCCTCACCTGATAAACTCCAGTAATATAATTTCTTCTATAAATTCAAGATCAATTTGAAACTAGTCATCTGTGACACAGTGATAGAGCATATAAACTAGAATCAGGAACACCTGAGGTGAAATCTTACATAAGATGCACTATATGACTATGGGCAAGTCACTTAATCTGCCTGTGCCTCAGTTTCCTCATGTGTAAAGTATAGAAAATAATAGCACCTACATTCAAGTGTTCTAAGGATAAAATGAGATTATGTTTATTAGGAAATTTGCAAATGTTAAAGGTCTATATAAATGCAAGCTATTATGAGAAAATGCCTATAATTATTTGGTATAAAGCAGTTTTGCTATCCATTTTATCACACTAGTTTAGATCATAAAACTGGTCTATGGATGACCATATCTGTTTTATGTAAGAAATCTATGAAATACCTCTGGAATTAGTCCTAAAATCTTTCTGTTGACTACAAATTACTCCTCTTAAATCTCTTCACTGCACCTTTTCTAGATATTCTTGGAGAGAGTGTATTTAGAGAAGGAGTTACACTACTACAGTACATAGAATTTTACTACTGTAAAGAAAGAACTTCATTACCTAGAAGCACAGCAAGTCAGCACGAAAAAGTAACATTAGAACATAGGATAAATAAATAAACCTGATGAATAAATGTACATTTTTTCTAGATTGGCTAAAATGATAGAAGGGGAAAGTGACAAATGTTGGAGAGGATGTGAAAAAATTGGGGTACTAATTCATTATTGATGGAATTGTAAAATGGTCCAGCCATTTGGAGAGCAATCTGGAATTATGCCCAAAGAGCTATAAAATTGTGTATAAGCTTTGACCCTGCAATAACTACCAGATGTATTTCCAAAGATGATTAGGAAAAAGCAAAAGAACCAATACCTTCTAAAATGTTTATAGCAGCTCTCTTTACTGTGGCAAAGAACTTGAAATTGCAAGGATGTCCATCAATTGGGGAATGGCTGAAGAAATTGTGGTATATGATTGTGATGAAATACTACCATTCTATAAAAAATGATGAGTGCAATGATTTTAGAAAAACCTGGAAAGACTTAAATGAAATAATGAGTGAAATGAGAGAACATTCTGCTGGTGTGTTTATTAACAAAAGAGGTCAGCAGCCCTCTCAAGTGCCAAAGACCCCTCATGGCTGTGGGCTCACAATTTAGATGCCCCTAGAAGAGTAGATATGCCTGTGAGTGTCAATTAACTCTGATTTGTTAACGATTAATGAGAAAATGAATATTGCAACAAAGGGCTGGACTATATTCTAGTGACAATCTTGAGGTATGAGACTTGGATCAACCAAGACTTTATCACAAAGAGTTGGATATGACTGGAAACAAGTAAACAACAAAAAATTTCAAAGACTCACTTGTCCTCTCTGCCACTCAAATCCATTTTCTTGAGTTCCTCTCTCATATTCTAAACCTCCCTCAAGGGTCTAGAGTTGATGAGGAAGGTCTTGTACTGAGAGGACTGTGGGTTCGCAATGCTTATAGTTTTTAGAAAGAAAATGCTTGGTAAACTTAGAAATGTTGGGGAAAACTTCTACCGGAATCCTCTTTCCTTTTCACCAATTTCTTCTTTCTAGATCATTTTCAGTTGCTGTAGAGAAAGGGGGACTCATTGGCAACTTTTTTTCTTTGCCATTAGTATGATAAATCCCAACAGTGACAGAGTGCTGGATATTTTTGAGGTCCATTTCTTAGATATTATCTTACCTTATTGCCACAAGGACTCCCACTATTTCAATCACTGCTTTGTGGTAAAAAAAAATTCTGATATTTATACAGGCTAAATAATAATTTCAGTCATCCTGGAAATCATATAGTAATCAGGATTAAACCGTTGTTCCTTTGATTTTTAATGTATGTGTGTGTATGTGTGTGTGATTGTGTGTGTTATAACAGTTTATCTGTCTCCCTAATAATAAGGTCAATAGCAATAAAATCAATTTAAACCAATATCCTCTTAGGAAAGACCATATTTGGAATACAGATGCCAATACCCTCCCCCACATTTTTAATTTCCAACTGGCAAATGTTTATTACATATTCTGATTATAAGGAACACAAAAGGGTCATGCTATCAATTTTAAAATTTCTTTTTTTCCTGAAAGACCCTTAAGACCTTAAGAATAATTCTACATTACCATTTCCTTCATCCACGTCTCTACCATCTATGCTTATATCTACATCTATGGAATCTGTCGTATTCTACTTTTACATATTTAAGGAAGTAGTTTGTTCAAAGGGAATGAACACTGGATTTGTATCCAGAAGACTTAAATCAGTCAATAATCATTTCCTGAGGTAAAAGTATTTACTGAGTACTTAATATATACCAGACATTGTGCTAAGCACTAGGGATACAAAGAAAGGTCAAAAAATGGTCCCTCCTCTCAAGGAACTCATAATGAAATGAGGGGGACAACAGGTAAACAATGCAAAAACAGGTGGGAAGTAATCTCAGAGGAAAAGCACTGGAAGAATGAGGACAAGAACGGCTTATGCTGAAGGGAGGATTTGAATTGATCCTTGAAGCAAGCCCAGAAAGCCAGTAGGTGGAACAAAGATGAAGAGTTCTTCTGAATACCAGTTGAACCACTTATAACTTAGGTGGCCCTGAATCCATTATTTCCCCTCCTTACTCATAAATTTATTCATCTGTAAAAATGAAGAGATTGGAGTAAATGATCTCTAGATTAATTCAACTAAAAAATCCCATCAGATTGTGATTTCAATATATTTAATATATTTTTGTTTTACTACTATTAAATGTGGGGGCAGCTAAGTAGTGCAGTAAAAAGAATGATGGGCCTGGAATCAGGAAGACCTGAATTCAAATCCAGACTCAGACAGTAGCTGTGCGACCTTGGGCAAGTCACTTACCCCTATTTTCCTCAATTGCATCATATGCAAAATGAGCTGGAGAAGGAAATGGCAAACCATTTCAGTATCTTTGGTAAGAAAAACCCCTAAAAATGCAATCATGAAAAGTAAGACCGGATCAAAAAAAAAATGAACTGTTGAATGGTGTTAGAATAAAACTAGGTTTCCAGGGCAGCTGGGTGGCACAGTGGATAGAGCACCAGCCCTGAAATCAGAAGGACCTGAGATCGAATCCAGCCTCAGACCAAACACTTGACACTTACTAACTGTGTGACCCTGGGCAAGTCACTTAACCCCAATTGCCTTAAAAACAAAAACAAACAAAAAAAACAACAGCTAGGTTTCCCAAAAGATACAGAGGAGTTTCTCCAAAATGATTTCTTGCAATTCAGTCCAATTTACCTAGAAAGACAGAAAAAGGTATAAACAAAATTCTTCAGGTTTGGCCTACGATTGATTTCTAAACGTTTAAGAATTCACTGGCTTCTCTTCCCTGGCTGCCTCACACATATAAATAATAATCTAACCATGGTGCTCACCTACACACACAAAAAAATTACCCCGTATAATGTGAGGTTCACCTCTGACATCACTTTGTCTTTGAAACCTGCAGTAATTTTCTAGTAAAAAAAAGTTTTCCTTCCTTTTGTCTTCTACAGCATTTTGCTTCACTTTATGCTCTTAATATACAAGATTTCTATAAAAATAGTCAGTTGATGACTATCTGCCACTTATTTCATACAAGGCAGCCAGGAAATTCCTTGGGGATTAGTCCTGAAATGTCTCTGCTGACTATAAGTACTCCTCTTTCATCTATTGAGTACAATATCCTGGATGATCACAAAGCCAGGATATTTAGAGAATTGCAGCGTGTTACTATATGACATAGAATTTCACCACTGAAAAGAATCTCAGTACTTATAAACATCGAATGATAGCACTGTGGGTAATATTAAAATGTAGCATGTCAGAGCTAACAAGGACCTAAGAGCATAGGCTGAGCTTGAAGGGACCGTTGAATACAGAATAGCTGAGCTGGAAGCAGTCTGCGAAATGATCTTAATTTTCTAGGGAACAAGGAATAAAAAATAACTGACAGCATTGTACTTGGGGAAGAAATGAGCGAGAAGCAATTCACGTCCTGAGCTTTCTATTTTTTTCCATTTCGATCAAAATATTACTTAGTATAGAACGCCTCAGAACATGAGGAGAAGTACTAACTCCATTTGAGACTGACATCTCAAAAGTTCTTTATGTAGTGATCTGAGGATAGGCTGGAATTCCTAGTTCCCTTTATTTTTCATATTTCTTCTTAACATGCTGAAAGAATTTCTTTGCCAATTTAGCAATCATTTACATTTAAAATATGCAAAAACAAAAGCCTTTCTATCCATTGCCTCATTTGAGAGTCATTACACAGACCTGCTTGAATATGGTACTTCAGATCCTTTCTGCATGTCACAGATGAAGAAGCCAAGAGTTAAAGAAGCTACTTGGTTTACTGAAGAACCCATAACTGAAAAGCGGCAGATGTGAGTCGTGATCTCAGCTTTTCCTGCCTCTGGGTCCAGTGCTCTATGCACTTTGACAGTTTGCCTCTCTCATCGTGTGAGATGGAATAACCAAGAGATTATTTCCAGAAGTCCAGCGGAGCTGGGGCATTCAAAAGATGTAAGCGTTGTGGCACAGATTCATATTTTCCAGCTTCCCCTTTGAATATATGCACAGTTCTCATATTGATTTTTTTGTCTCATTATTTTAGAGATCAAATTACTGAGACGCAAATAAGGAAAGCAACTTGGCCGAGGTCACACAGCTAGTTCATGGAAGAACTTGAACTAGGAAAAAAGATTCATAGGAATCTGTCCTGGGTATATATGAGACTAATTACTATTTGCCATGGTGTTTTTGTTTTTGTTTTTGTTTTTGCTTTTTTTACTTAAGAGGCAAAAAAGGCTAGGTGTATTCAATATTTAATAATGGTTCCATCTTTTTGGAATCTTCACCCTGGCCAATGAAAAACATGGTGCAATGGAAAGTGTGCTTAATCTGAGGCCCAGAAACTGGGTTTAAATCCTCACTCTGTTACTTAATATATGAGTTACCTTAGAAAAGTCATTTCACTTCCTTGGATCACTATCTTCTCATCTATAAAATAATGTAGCTGGACTAGATTCTTCAAAGGTCCCTCCCAACACTGAGGCTGGTAAATTCTATATGAGTTTGTAAAATATCTTACCTCCCACATTATAATGAATTAAAACATGCAAAAAACCCAAGTGTCTAAAATGTATGAAATGAAGAAAGGCAGCATGTCATTTTACCAGAAGCTGACAGACAGAATGGGAAACAAAAAAGCATAAGATAACAGAGTGAAGATAAGAATAAAAAAAGTTTTATTATATGAATTAACGGTTATTTTTGTTCCCAATGATTGAATGCAAATAATGTGATATCTGTGATGGAATTATGTATTGTACAAGGAATTTTCACCAATCACTGTTATAAAAATATCATGTATGGTAATTTGTTAAATAATGCTTTAATGGTTAAATCAACTCAGTAATGCAAACAAATGTAATGTTCACCAGGAGGCAACTGAGGAAAGGAGGCCTTTGTCATATAAATTAATTCTATTATTGAGGAGGGGGAGAGAGGAAGTGGAGTTGTGATTTTTCCAAAAAAAAAAATCTCAATAACATTTACTCATATACTCATTGCCACCTCTTAAAATAGAGATCTGTTTTGAACATTGGGAGATAAGGTACTTGTTTAGTGTGACATTAAACCAACACATGTCAGGAGACTTAAACCAGGGTTTCCTAACAATGAGGCCAACTCTAAATCTTTTCTGCTGCAACAAATATAAATTCTGTTTTTACATAAAATGAGAGACTGGAAAAATAAGCAATGTAGTGTCACAGATTTAAAGCTGGAAAGGAAAAAGAGACCATATAATCTAACCCCATCCATTTTCAGATGAGAAATCTGACCCCCTGAGAGGTTGACTGACTTTGAAAAATAATACCAGGAGGAGCAATGGCAGAATTTAAACCATATTCTCTGACTCCTGAATCAATATACTATGCTCAGTGCCATATTGCTTCTCTGGGTGGAGCTTAAAGTCACCTTCATGGACAATTTCAGAGGATATGATAACTCCCTTCTTTTACATATTACATATGTATAAAATTACACATTTATATAAATTCTAAGTAATGAAACATGAGTCAGTAGTTAGTTGATGAAAAGAGAATGTTTGTCTCAGTAACATCTTATTGAAAGAAATGTTCAATCAGCATAGTGTCTGTAAGAAGTTTCCCTGGATACCCAATGTTTTGGAGGCTGTAGAGATAGCTTCTTCAGAGACTCAGTCAGTTTCTCTAAGTGTCAGTTGAGAGGATGGTCATGCTGATAGTGGTTCTTTCTTTCTCCCTTTTTTTATGGTGCCCTAATAGCCATCATTTTCCTGAGAAGCTCATTATGTGTTACCTGGAGAAGTTCCAATTGTTTTGTGCCAAAATTATACTGTGCCTTTTAAGGAAAAAAAAATCCATTACAAGGATTATGACAATGAAACAGAGAACAGCTGATAGTAATGAATGACTACATTTCTCTTCCGCTATATCAGAGTCACATATACTTTTCAATCTTGTTTCAGTGAAATAGGATTTAAATCTAGGACACCCTGAGCATGCTGACATTGTCACCATAGGCTCTTGCAATAGTGTTTCAAATAGCCATGGTGGAATGACCCCAAATGCTTCCTCACAGCTTCCTAGCCTATGTCAACTCAATGTATTTGTGGCTTATGTAGGGAAATATTTTATTTTTAATTTTTGAATTATTATTGCATAATCATACTGTTTTTAATAAGCTCTGTAACATAACTTACATGCTGTTTCCTTGTGATTCATCATACATTATCTGACTTTTACATAAGGTTGAGTTTCAGAAATTGGCTGGTAAGTGATTTCAAATATCTTTTAAATCAGTGCTCAAGAAGACCTGTACTTACTTGCTGTGGTTCATTGGAAAGAAAAACACTTTCAAAATTCATTTACTTTGTTTTTTGGAGAAATCTGGAAGTCCTTTTGGAAATTACTTCTTGGATGCCCAGTACTGGGCTTCCAAATGATGAACCAATGTATTACCACGTTTGAAAATAATAATAATAATAACAACAACAATAACAACAACAATAATAATAATAATAATAAATCTAAGTTCTTCGAAAACATGAAATAAAGTGGTATCAAGGGCATAACATTGAATTCAGAGGGATGGGACCTACGTTCGAGACCTAGTTGCTCTGCTTTATACCTTTGAATATTTAGAAACATCCCTTAAATTCTCCCAATCCCAGTTTACCTATCTAGAAATAAGAATGATATTTAACACTACTTACCTCATAGGACTGTTGACAGTAAGAACATTTTTCACATGTAAGTATTATATAAATAAGATGTATTATTATGTTAAAGAAGTAGAAGGCACATTCTTTGTACTTATTGAGATGACAATCTTTTAGTTATTTAATAGACTATAATCTTTATTCTTTTTCAGTGCTATCTGTAGTCTCATCACTGCAAGAATCTCCAACAATGCAAAATGAGTTCTGCTCATGCCTTCTCTTTTTATGCTTCAGTTTTCCTTGTTTCCCCACAAAATTTCTCAGGAGTATGCACTTAATGCACAGGAAAACTTCTAAGGTAAAAAAGGGAAAGAACCTATATGATCTAAAATGCTTATAATAGCTCACTTTGTGATGACAACCATTTGGAAACTACAGGTATGCCTATGAATTAGGGAACGGTGAACAAGTTGTAGTATGTGATTGTGATGGAATACTACTGTGCTATAAGAAATGATGAACTCAATAATTTTAGAAAAAAAAATGTGGACAGACTTGCATGAAATAATGAAGAGCAAAATGAGCAGAAAAAAGATAACATTATATATAGTAATTGTAATATTGTTTTTAAGAAAGACTTTGTGCAAACAAGTTATTTTGACTATTATAAATACTCAAGTTTACTATAAAGGACATATGAAGCAAAACACTTTTCCTTTTTCTCTAATCATCTTTGGAGATAGATCAAGTAGTGGTATTGCTGAGTCAAAGGTTATAGGTAGGATTTTTATTTGAGGGAAGAACCTAGGATCACTGAAAGCTTTGTGAAATTTCCTAAATCCAAACCCACCCTTCCTTCCTTCCTTCCTTCCTTCCTTCCTTCCTTCCTTCCTTCCTTCCTTCCTTCCTCCTCCCTCCCTCCCTCCCTCCCTTCCTTCCTTCCTCCCTCCCTCCCTCCCTCCCTTCCTTCCTTCCTTCCTTCCTTCCTTCCTTCCTTCTTCCTTCCTTCCTTCCTTCCTTCCCTCCTTCCTTCCTTCCTTCCTTCCTTCCCTCCCTGTTTCCCTCCCTCCCTCCCTGTTTCCCTCCCTCCCTTCCTTCCTTCCTTCCTTCCTCCCTCCCTCCCTCCCTCCCTCCCTCCCTTCCTTCCTTCCTTCCTTCCTTCCTTCCTTCCTTCCTTCCTTCCTTCCTTTTTTTATCTTTTCTGTATTTCCTAAATGGCATGTGGTTTGAAGGGGGTCATATAGAAATAAATATTTTGCTCTTGATGAGTTTCTTCAGTTTTTCCAAACTCATGTCACTTCTTTTTTTTCATTTTGTTAAACTACAAATTATATGATTATTTCCGTTTCCTGTACAAATGATTATTATCTTCTTTTTGATAGTCCTTCAAGTATAAAACATAGTAGTGATATCTTTGAGTCAAACAATGTATGAAATATATTTGAATATAATTAAATTGTTTTCCAGAATAACCATACTTAATCACATTGTTATCAGCCCTGGAATACTGTGCTGTCTTCTACAGCTTCTACAAAATTGAATTTTGCCATCTTGCTATCATCTTCATCAATGTGATCAATATGAGATGCTATATCAGAATGCTCTCCTTTTTTGGATCACAATCCATCTCACACTACCGAATTGTGGTGTACAACAAAGACCTTTTTATGTGTCTCCATTCTGCTCTCTCTTCACACACTCACACCTCCTGAACTGAATTATCACTTTCAGGATGGATGCCTACATCCATCCAGAATATCTCCTCTTAGCTAAAGTCGTGAGTAACAAACTGCCTTCTGGCAATCTTCGTCTGGATAGCCTAAAGGAACCTTGAACTATTGTGTCTAAAACAGAACTGATTGTTTTCTCCAAAAAAAAATCCATTCCTCCCAATTTTCCTATTATTTTTAATAGTACTACCGTTCTTCTAGTCACACAGGTTCACAACCTTAGTGTTATCCTTGACTCCTTATGTACCATGCATATCATTTTGATGTCAAGCCTTGTTATTGCTATATTTACAATATCTTCCATATGTGTCCTCCTCTCCTGTCACACAGATGTCACTCTGGGTCAGGGCCTAATCACTTCACATGCAGACTATTGCATAAGTCTCCTTTAATCAAGTCTTTATTCATTCTAATTCATCCTCCTCTCAGCTAACAAAGTAATTTCCCCAAAGAACATATCAGCCTATGCCATTCCATTACCTAATAAACTCCAGTAGCACAATATGGCCTCCAGGTCAAATAGAACTTTTTTTGGCATTCAAAGTCCTTCACAATCTGTCCCTCCCCCAAATACAACTTTATAGTTGTTGTTGTTGTTGTTGTTTGCTTCTTTTCATAATTTACTCTCCTACGTAGCCTCTATGGTGCAGAAAAACCAATTTGGAAAAGGTAAAAAGAGTAATTATCTTACACAAATTAGGTATGAGAAGAACTGATGCAGAGGAATTAGATGGAGGATGAGGCCTTTTAGGTTTCTGGAACCCTATTCTCAATGGAGAGTGAAAGTTAAAGAGGGGATGATACATATATATCTAGAAGGGTATACAAATTTTCTAAATTCAGAAAGAAAGAAAGAAAAGGCTAAGTGGATAGGGAGGGGAGAGGGATTTTTAGAAGGAAGAAGGTGACTGAATAGGATGTGGGGGTATAGTAATGTGTCTAGATAAATGGGGTAAGAGGATAAGGGAGAGATCTTTGGAGGAGGTAGTTAAGTAATAAGACAGCAAGGCAGTGGGTAGAAGTCAAATAGAGGAGTCAGGAGAGCTAGGGAATAACAGATACACAGAGACATAAAATAAAGATCAGGAGTAGAATTTATCAGAAAAAAAGCGGGGATAGTAATAATGATCCCAGACAAAGTTATAGCTAACATATATTTAATAACAATAGAAAAATAGGGAAACTACAGTATATGTCGGCCATATTAATCAACACTGTTTCAGACTATTTAAATTAACTAGATAGTATAAGGTTGGAATATGGCTGTGGTGTAGGAATTGATGAGTTGGTGGGCATAGAAAACTATGGAAAGACTTGGACTTATGAAGTAAGATGTCATTCATCCTCAGAGAAACAGAGAACAAACAAGTATAGTATGGTCTTACATAGATTTATATGAATGTATATGTCTATATGTGAGTATGATTATAGATATCTAAATATATGTATGTGTAAGTGTATATATGTACGCACATACATATATTTGTGGGTATATGCATATATGTGTATATGTATGTGTGTATGTGACAGATATCTATACGTTTACATGTCTATATCTATCTGTGTATCCTTTGGGAAGGTGAAGAGGAAGGAGAAAAAAAGAACTGAGTGAAAAGTACACAGTAAAAATAAAAGAAATCTCACAAGGAAGCAAAGATGGACAGCTCTGAATACAACATGTAGTTTTTATTATGTAGGCTTTCTTGATAGAAATATAGTGCTTTATATTTTGAATCCTCTCTTATATTCTGTTGTGCACATAGCTTTTTTTCTTTTCTTATTTTGTGTTTTAGTTTTAGTATTTAAGTTGATAATGTTTGTTTTTTCTTGTTGAGTAAGTTTTAGAAAAAAAGAGAAAAAGGCAAGACCCATGTTTTTGCCTTTCTATGTAATTGTAGCACTTAACATGTTTCCTGGGAATATAGTATGCACTTAAGTCATGCTAGTTGATTGACAATATTAAAATGAAACCGAGAACTTAATAAGTATCATGTTCTCTCCCTTGGTGTTGAGAGTAACGCCTGCTCATCACTGGGGATATTTAATAAATAACTAATATTATCCCTGATTTTTCTCGTTTTAGGTATACCAGCTTTTCCCTATACACTCAACTCAGTGCTGAAGTCATGGAGGATAGAAACAATGTCACTGAATTTATCCTGCTGGGTCTGTTCAATAGTCAAGAGGTCAAGGAAGTCAGTTTGATTTTCTTTTCACTTTGCTATCTTGTGATCTTGATAGGAAACCTCTTCATCCTGACCACCATCAGATTTAGTCAACTCAATGAACAGCCCATGTACTTTTTCCTCAGTTACTTGTCCTTCATGGATGTCTGTTTCACCTCCACTGCTGCTCCAAAACTGATTGTGGATTTATTGGCTCAGAGATCGACCATCTCCTACAACAACTGCATGGCCCAGATGCTCTATGCTCATTTCTTTGGTGCCGCAGAGATTTTCATCCTGGTGGCAATGGCCTTTGATCGCTATGTTGCCATCTGCAAGCCACTGCATTACATGGTCATCATGAGTAGAAAGGTATGCCGTCTTATCGTGTTGGCCTCTTGCATAGGGGCATTCCTTCACTCAATCATGCAAGTATTGATTGCTGTTCAGCTGCCTTTCTGTGGCCCCAATAAAATAGACCACTATTTCTGTGATGTGTTTCCTCTGCTAAAGCTGGCCTGCACAGATACTTTCTCGCTTGTTATTGTGTTAATTGGTACCACTGGGATGCTGAGTATTTTGACCTTCATTTCTTTACTTATTTCTTATATCATCATTCTGACCACTTTGAGGACTCACTCATCAGAGGGTCGGCGTAAGGCCCTCTCCACTTGTGGATCACACATTACTGTGGTCATCATGTTCTTTGTGCCCCTCATCTTCACCTATGTGCCTACACACAATTCTGTAATTGAAGATAAGGTGTTTGCCCTCTTTTACACCATCATTGCTCCTATGTTCAACCCTTTCATCTATTCCCTTAGAAATACTGACATGAAGAATGCCATGAGGAAAGTTTGGTTACAAAAACTGGTTTCCAAAGGAAAATGACCTCCATGGAATATATGATCCTCTTCCAAACATACAGCTATTACCAATTACAAGGGAATTTCCCTCCACTTAGTGGACTGAGATGGAGTTTTCCCTAAAGTCTAATCAATTTGCACAGTTGTCCTAAGTTGTCCCAGTTGTCCTAGATTAGTTCTTCCTTCCTGAGTTGAACTAGGTATTGGGCTCTTAATCATAAAGCTATCATTGGACAAAATGGCTTTTTTGCATCTGTCTATGTGTATGTCTGTTGGTGCTAAAAATACTCAATATTAATATAGAATCAGTTCACACTATTATCAATATGGTGTTATTGTGTTATTCCTTTTATTTTCCTGCTATCTTTTAAAGGCACCAAATTTCAGTAGTAGAAAGATTTTCTAAAGCTGAGTAGTCAACTCCACCAATGAAGAAGATGAAGAAGAAGAAGAAGAAGAAGAAGAAGAAGAAGAAGAAGAAGAAGAAGAAGAAGAAAAGAAGAAGAAGAAGATCAATCCTTAATCCTGTCCTGCTTGAATATCTCTGAGGAAAGAGAACCAATATCTTCTAAAATCCTATACTGTTGGTGTATTCAAATAGGAATTTTTCCTGACATTGAATTGAAAATACTGCTTTTCAATTTCTATTCATTGTTCCTAATTTTACCCTCTGGGGTCAAAAAAAATAATGCACAACTCACATTCACAGCACATCCTTTCAGATATTTGAAGACAGCATTCCTTCCCTTTTGACCCCTCTGGACTAAACATCCCCAATTCCTTTAATATATATTCAAATAATATGAAATGAATGCTCTTCCTCAACTTTTTATTGAATCTCCTTTTTGCCTATCCCCTGAGTTATATTGATTTGCTTTTTCTGTATTTTATATGTACTTGCATATGAATGTGTCCACACTCAAGAGAATGAAAGCTCTGTTGCTTTGTATCCCCAGTTCCAAGCCTCATTTGTTCCATGGTAGTTGGACTTCAAAGGTGATCGTCTTTACAATATTTTTTGTCATGGTATAGATTGTACTTTGGTTCTATTTGCTGCATCATGCATCACTTCTTACAAATCATCCTCAGTTTCTTTGTAGTCCTCCATTTTATCATTTCTTATAGCACAATAGTAATCCATCGCCTTTATTTACAATTACTTGTTCATCCATTCCACAATTTATGGTCATGCCTTCAGATTATCAGCTTAAAAGGACTAGAAATATTTTTGTACGTTTTTGGAGTTGATTTTGCTTAAGACTATTCCCTTCCTTCACTCTAATTTCTTATTTATTTATATTATTTTCCCTCTTATTTCCCTATTAAGAGATATACTGTTCTTGTTCTTCTTGTTGTTATTGTTGCTGTTTTTGTTTGTATTTAACTGTGTGTTTATGATCTTCATGCCTTTGTCTAGTTCAGATGAGAATGAACCTTGAGTGTCAGCTCTATCCCCCCTACATCTACTTTATTTGCAGAGATACAGACTTGTGAACTCTGATTATGTGAGAGAAATGTTCCTAACACTCCTTTTCTCCTCCCTCCAGTGTATTCTTAGTCTTCTTACTTTTCATTCCTCTCTTCATATCATCAAGACATTCAAAACCTATCACAGGCCATCCATTAAATTGGACTGTCAGTAACACTTGATGATGATTGAGTTCAAAGGGGACAAATACAACATTTCCACATATTTGAAAGTAAGTAGTTTATATTTGTTTAGTCCCTTATCCTTTTTGTTCATATTTAACTTCTATGTTTCTCTTACCTCCTGTGCTTGACTTCAGGATTCTTTGCAACTCCATTCTTTTGATTGGAAATGCTTAGAAGTCCTCTACTTCATTAGAGATCAATTCTCCCCCTGTAGGCTTGTATTCATTATTGTCCAGGTAAGCCATTCTTAATGGTAAGCTTACACCCTTTGCCTTTTAGAATACAATATTCCAAGATTTCTATTCCATCAGAGTGATTACTCAAAAGTTTTATGTGATCTTGACTTTGACTTTTGTTTTTTTTTTTCTTGAATTCTTTCTGGCTAATTTGCTTTCTGCAAAATATTTTCCCCCCCTGTCAAATAAAAGCTCTGAATTTGAGCCTTAATATTCTTAAGAGACTTCATTTGGGGATTTCTTTGAGGAGATGACCATTAGATTGTTTTTTATTACTGGATGTAAACTCAGGTCATCCTAACTGAAAACTCAGTAATCTAACAACTGCTTCATGTAGCTGCATCTTTACTTCCTTTCTCATCAAACTTACCAGAAAAATACTACCAAATGTTTTGTCCTTTCATGTATCTCTAGCTAGGGCTGAGTTCACATGAAGTTTCAGATACTTTTTCTAGTTTTATAACTCTTGAGAAGACACTTAGTCTATGTCTGCCTCATAACTATTTTACTCTTTTTCTATTACTCTTTTTCTTCTCATTCTAATTTTTTGTTCGTTTTTTTGATGAGTATTAGGGGGAGCTTACTGCTGACTTGTATACTTAAAAAAATCAATTCAATTCTCCACATATTTGAAAAAATGCCTTTAAATAAAAGACAACTTTCAAGGAAGCAAAGAAAAGAGGGACAGTTTGGAATACAATGTGTACTATTTATTATATAGGATTTCTTGAAATGGAAATTTATTGCTATATAATTTGAATCCTCCCACAATCTGTCATACATATGAATTGTTTTTCTTCTTTTTCTTTAGTATTTAAATTTGTAATATGTTTCTTCATCTTTTCTTTTGTATTTTAGGGAAAAAATAACTTAAAAAATAAAAATGAAGCCTTTATCAGAAATTTGCTGTAAAGTTTTTCTTCCCCCCTCTCCTCAGTTTTTTGCTTTCCTTCTAATTTTGGTTGCATTGGTTTTGCCTGCAAATTTTTTTTCCAGTTTAGTGTAATCAAAATTATACTTTTAACATCTTGTAATGTTCTTTATCTCTTGTTTGATCACAGTTTTTTTTCTCCTATATACACAGATCCGACATATAGACTATTGTATGCTCTCCTATTCTGATTATGGTATCACTCTTTCTGTCTTAACCTTATATCCATTTTTACCTTATATTGTTTTATGTTGTGCGATATTGGTCTCTAGCTAGTTTCTGCCAAAATACTTTCCAGTTTTCCTTGCAGTTCTTTTTTTTTGTTACAAAATAGTGAATTATTTTCCCACAAGCATGGATCATTGAGATTATCAATTACTAGATTATTATAGTCATTTATTACTCACTATTGTGTACTTAATCTATTCTACTCATTTATTACTCTATGTCTTAGTACCAGATTGTTTAGATGATTACCACTTTGTGATGCAGTTTAATATCTGAGAGGGCTAAGCCATGTTCCTTCATATTTTTATTCATTAATTCCCCTAATATTCTTGACCTTTTGTTCCTCTAGGTGAATTCTATTACTATTTTTCTGGCTTTGTGAAAATAATTTTTGGTGGTTTGATAGGTATGGAACTCAATAAGCAAATTAATTTAGCCAAAATTGTCTTTTATTATTATTATTATTATTATTATTATTATTATTATTATTATTATTATTTTGGCTTTGCCAACCTGTGAGCAATTCATATTTTTTGCAACTTCTTAGATCTGATTTTATTTGTGGGAAAAGTGTTTTGTAATTGTGTTCATATAGTTCCTGCGTTTGTTTTAGTAGGTAGACTCCAAAGTATTTTATGTTCTTTATGGCTATTTTAAATGGAATTTCTTCCTAACTCTTTCTGCTGGAATTTATTGATAATATATAGAAATGTTAATGATTAATAAGTGCTCATTTTATGGGTCCCATAACATTACTGGTTGTTATTTCCACTATATTTTTAGTTGATTCTCTGAAATTCTCTAAGTATACCAATATATTATCCACAAAGAGTGATAATTTGTTTTCCTCATTGTCTATTCTAATTCTTTCAATTTCTTTTTTCAACCTTATTTCTATAGTTAATATTTCTAGTACAATATTTAATAATAGTGGTGATAATGGAAATTCTAGCTTCACCTGTAATCTCATGGGGAAATTTTCCAGCTTATCTCCATTATAGATAACACCCATCATTGTTTTAGAGAAATACTACTCATCATTTTAAAGAAAATTGTATTTATTCCTATGCTTTCTATTGTTTTTTTAATACAAATGAGTGTTGTATCTTGTCAAAATTTTTCCCCTGCATCCATTGAAATAATCACATATTTTTAATTCATTAATTTGTTTATTTTATATTTAATTTATTATTGATATGGTCAATTACACTGATATTTTTCTGAATATTGAACCAGCCCTGAATTCCTGGTATAAATCTCTCCTGGTCAAAGTAAAAAATCTTTGTGATATATTGCTGTTATCTTCTTGTCAGTATTTTATTTAACATTTTTGTATCAATATTCATTAAAGAAATTGATTCACAGTTTTTGCTCTTCCTATATTAGGTATCGAGACCATATGGTGTCACAAAAGGAGTTTAGTAGGATTGCTTCTTTGCCTCTTTTTCCAAAAACTTTGTATAATATTGTTCATTAAATGTTAGATAAAATTCTCTTGTGAATCTGTTTAGTCCCAGTTATTTTTTACTAGGGAGCTCATTGATGACTTGCCAAATTTATTTTTCTAAAATACTGTTATTTATTTATGAGGCAATTGGTGTTAAATGACTTGCCCAGAACCACATAGCTAGTGAGTGATATGTGTCTGAGGCTGGATTTGAATTCAGTTCCTCCTGACTTCAAGGCCAGTGCTCTAACCACTGCACCACCTAGCTGCCCCCTAAAATAGTATTATTTAAGCATTCTATTCCTCTTCTGTTAATTGTGGACACACACCCACAAACACACATACACATACATATACATATATATACATGTACACGTATATGCATGCAAACACACATACATACATATACATGTATATGTGTATGTATCCATCCATTTCACTTAGATTATCAGGTTTACTGGCATATAATTGGGCACAATAGCTCCTAATAGTTGCTTTAATTTCCTCTTCATTGGTGATGAATTTGCCCTTTTCATTTTTGACACTGGTAACGTTTTTTTTTTAATCCTTCTTTTGAAAAAAATAAATTAACCAGTGGTTTACATATTATATTTTTTCATGAAAGAAATCTTAGTTCTATTTATTAGTTCAATGATTTTTTAAATTTAATTTGATTAATCACTTCTTTGATTTTCAAGACTTCCAATTTGGTGTTTAATTGGGAGTTTTTAATTTGTTTTTTTCTAGTTTTATTTTTTAGCTGCATGCTCAATTCCTTGATCTGTTCTTTATTTTGCTGTTGTACACATGCAGAGGTTTTCTTTCCCCTAGTAAAGATATGATTTTTCACTTTTTTAGAGCCAACAGAGTAATTCAGTACAAAAAGTGCTGAATCTGGATGCAGAAAATCTGCATATGAATCCTAACTTGAACAACTTGCTAGCTGTGTGACCCTGGGTAAGTCGTATTACCTCTTAGTGAATCTAAGTTTTATTTGCTGCCAAATGAATAAATTGGATTGGAGTTAGTCATCTGTACATTCCCATAATTAAAAATAAAAATCTAGCATCATATGTTTTCAATATGTTTCATATATTTGTTCAATTGAACCAAACAGATATAGAATAAACTAGCTTTCTAAACAAGGGAACATAGTGTATATATATACATGCATATGTATACATATGTGTGTGTATGTGTGTATATATATATTTTTTTAATTTTTTTTTTCGGTGAGGCAATTGGCATTAAGTGACTTGCCCAGAGTTATACAGCTAATGAGTGTTATGTGTCTGAGGCTGAATTTGAACTCAGCTCCTCCTGACTCCAGAGCTGGTGCTCTATCCACTGGGCTACCCAGCTGGCCCACATAGTATTTTCTTTACAGGTATTTCATGCATTTCCATTCCACACAAAGTGGTTACAGAAGGAAAAAAAAAGTCTCATAAGAGAAATTAATCAATTCCTAGATTCAGTTATTGAAAACATAACAATAAATCATAATTTAATAACTAGTTCTTGTTCCTTAGTACTCTCCATCCCCATTTTCACCTTCCTTGGTACAATGGAGTAGTTGCCCCAATGTTAGGAAGGCCCAAGTTAAAACCTGGTCTTAGACACTTACTATCTGTTTGGCCCTAGGCAAGACATTAAAAATCTATCTACCTCAATTTCCCCAACTACAAAATGGAGATAAGAACCTACCTAGTATGGTTTTTGTGAGGATCAAATGGGATAATATTTGTAAAGCACTTAAAATAGTGGCTGGGACATACAGATAATAAATGTCTAAGGCCAGGTATTAACTCAGTTCTTCCTAACTCAGTATGAAAAGTAGCAGGGAACATCCCTGTCCAGTTAGAGATTCATACAACTGCCTCTCAAACTGTTTCTAGCTCTGCAGTTCTGCTTCTGTGACCTAAACAGAAAAAACAAAAAAAAATTCATGGGAGAGTGATGGTTTAGGCAAGGAATATAAATTGAAAAGGATAATAGATGGTGGAATATAGTAGCTTCACAGATGAGGGAGCAAGTGAGCTGAGCTTTGAAGGGATACTAAGAGCTGACTCTTATGTAGCATTTTAATGTTTGTTAAGCATTCTCCAAACAATAACTCCTTTCATCTATTGAACTACCCTCTGAGGTAGAAACCAAATGTTTATTTTTATTTGTCCACTCATTCATTCATTCATTCATTTGTTTATTTATTTTACAGCTAAGGAAATTAAGGTAGAGATAGGTTAAATCCATTATTTATGTTTACTCATCTAGTGAGTATCAGAGGGATAATTAAAGCCAGCACACTTTTCATTAGCCTTTGAAGACTTTTTGGGGAAAAAATCTGTTAATTAAATTTAATTAAACTCCTGTTTAAGTGGATTTATCCTGTACATAAATAATATTTATTAATTGTGTCCTTCCTCTCTCCCTCCCCTTATCCACTTACCTCCATACTTCTCTGTTTTTCCTATTAACTACTAATTCAATATTGATTGCCTGCCTTGGACCATTTATTCTTCAGGGGCTTTGCCTGGGAGTAACAATGTAAACAAATTCAGAATTAAAAAATGAAAATATCAGAAAAAATGGTTTTGACTCAGCACCTCTAGTTACATGGTAAAAGATCATAGAAATCATGAAAAGAAAAAGAGCTATCTATCTAGTCATGAAATTCACTAAATCTATATATTCTTCTTCATTTAAATAAATTAAAAGGCATAATTTGGAACTGGGTATATCAGAAAGAAGGGAATATATCCAGGGGAAATAAGGGTGGAATGACAAAGAAAATAAAGAGTTAAAAATTTGCACAGAAAATTGCCAAAATTTCTCTCCAACTTCTTCCACTCACATAATTTTGGGATGGACAAATATTTCTTCTGATACTTCAGTAGCAATTGCCCAAATGCTTAACAAAATCCTCACCCATTCCTAACAAGATCAGAGGTTTCGCAAGTGAGATGCATACTTTTTTTTCCTGAAATACCCAAAACCCTTTCTCTTCTGCTCCACGATCTCTTCCCTTCATCTCTTTCTTTCTCTGACCACAGCAAGACTGGGCCCACAACTCCTCTTGAGGCATACAAAGTACCATTTGTT
The DNA here is from genome assembly GCF_003287225.1 of Phascolarctos cinereus. Classification (NCBI taxonomy): domain Eukaryota; kingdom Metazoa; phylum Chordata; class Mammalia; order Diprotodontia; family Phascolarctidae; genus Phascolarctos; species Phascolarctos cinereus. The sequence continues at coordinate 246,474,994 of NW_027556402.1, read as the reverse complement.
TATTTGTATAGGTTTGGAAGCTAGCTAAAGTGCTTTTCAATTTTCATTGTTATTATTGCTGTTGCTGATTCTGCTGTCATTGCCTGTAATCTGTACGTACTCCTGCTTTTTGATATTTTGGGGTGTTCTGTTTTCTCTTCACTTGAACTTTCATTTTTGTTTAATTTGTTTTTGAAAGTCTTTAATAACCTCATTGATTCGTTAACTATATTAGGGAAAATTGTTATTTTTTAGAAAGTAATCCTTGAATACTTGTCTTCTGTTTCCATATTTTAATGGTCTTTAGAAATGTTATCACAAAAAAATTTAACATATTTTAATCTTTCAATGTACACACTCAAGGTCCAATGAGACCAATGCAAACATCTGCTAAAACAGAATAAATATATTAAGGATTTTTTAAGGAAAAAATATTGTTTGCCCACTTGCCTATCCAATTTTCTATTGAAAGGTTTAACATAAACTTTATTATTTATTATATTTATATTTAATGGACTTTTTGGTATCATCATCTCTTTGTAATCATTTTACACTTTTTCAAAGTGAGAGTATAAATGGATAGTAACTGAGTGGCAAGGACAGTGAGACAGATATTTAATTTTGGAAAATATTCCATGTGTAGAATGATATTGTCACAACCTGGGATCTCCTGATTAAAGGCATGAAAAATGAAAACGCCTAGTAATACAATTACATATTTTATAATTATCTGGATTTGGGTTTTATATTCACAAGGAACTGCCAAAGTAATATAATTGATGAATTTACATCTTCCATGTCATTTCAGATGATTTAAGATTCTTCTGAATATCAATCCCTTATTCTAAATATGTGGAGATTCAAAACAATGCTACTAAATTGATTTTCTTGGGACTCCTGATGAAGAAAGATACTGATGTAGATAATGAGTTGCATCATCTTCATGCTGTATTATGGTATAATTTTCATGGGGAACCTTATCTTCACCCACTATCACATGTAACCTTCTGATGCTGCGACCCATGTATTATTTTCTCTGTCATTTATCCTTGTAGGATTTGTCCCATACATCTACCATACTCCCCAGACTGGTAAGGGACTTAGCTGCCAAGAGAAAAAAAAAATCTCCTTCAGGAGCTGTGTGACTCAGCTCCTTACTGTTTCTTTACTGGTATCTATGGTTTTTTGTTTGTTTGTTTGTTTTGTTTTGTATCATTGCTACATTGCCATTTGCATTACATGGTAATTGTGACCTGTCAGAGATGTCTTATATTGATGCTGCTTGCTTGGGGTGGGGTGGCATTTGTCTTTCTTTTGCCCAATTGCTCATGGCCTTCAACTTGATTTTCTATGGTTCTATCAGATAGACTATTACATGTGTGATGTAAAAGCCCTCCTGAAACTTGTTTTTGCAAATACACATATTGCCAGTAGCTTAGTACTTACTAATTCTGGAGTGACTACATGGTTATCTTTATGATCTTATTGGCATTTTATATTGTCATGCTATATAACCTAAAAAAAATAAAGTTTTTAGCAGAGGTTGAATGGAAAACCCTTTTCATCTGTGGCTCCCAAGTCATGGCTGTGGTCCTGTTCTTTTGTCATACATCACCTCTATGCGTCCCCTCGCAGTGCCAGTGTTATTGATTAGGAGAAAAAATGTCTGCTGAATCTTCTCATCTGCATACTGTTGAATGTAGAAATGAGGAATGCCATGCAGAATATCTGGAACCAAAAAAGATCTGCATAACACATATGGAAGGGAATATGTAATATAGAATATACACATCTATATCCACTCACAGGTATAACATTTATACACACATAACACATATATAACACATGTGTAAACATATATGCAATACATATATAAATACATATGTACATATGTGTAAATGTACACATATTGCTATTAATCCTTCATTTTGAAGAGGACCAATGACATCCAGAGTGATGTTTTGACATGCAAGTAAATTGAAATTAAACAAGCCGGTTACACAAAGTCATCAGACTCTCTCTCTTCCTTAGTCACTGAAGTCGAATGGCAGGACAAAATCTAAGATGACTGGCGATGGCCCAGATTGCAATAGATGACCTTGCCATCTTTGATGCCTGACCAAGCTCTAAGTGCTCCACACACATATCTCAGCTGCCTTCATGGCCATTGGAACCCATTGTTCTCATCTGCCTATTCCTCTGGGGAGAATCATCACATGCTTGGGGTGGACATCCTCTAACTCACCAAAGATTTGAGGTCTGTTGGTTACCCTTAACTTGGTTTAGCTTGTCCACCAAGATGGCTTTTCAGAGTGGGGCCACTGTACATGCTAAAGCTTCTTGGTGTCACAGGTGAGAATTAAGTGAAGGTGGATACCAAAGATGGATGAGCAGTCCTGAAAAGGGCTTATCAAGCCCTCATACCTAATTCTCCTTGAGCACTCCAAATATCCCACACTTCTATGATTTTGATTAGTCTCCTGAAAAAGATATAAGTACCCAAATGAAGTATCTCACAAAATTTCAAGTATAAACAGTGCTTTTAAATATATCTCATCAGAGATGAGAAACAGAGACCCTGCTGCCTAAAATTTTGCATCCCTTTCATTTCTTTACATTGTTCTTTGAAAATAGGAAACATTTGATAAATTTTGGTTGAATGATTGGTTTAGGACAATAATTATTAAAGATTTAATATTACTTCATATCATTTCTACACATATCACATGCCCCAAAACTTGGTTTTTATACCAAGAATGAGCCTAAAAACAGGGTAGTATAAAGTGAAGCTGTGAAGTCACCGTTATCTTTAACGCCCTCCTGTTTCCTCTCATATTAGCTTTTCATGATCTTATTTTCCCAACATTCATTCCAATTACTGTAGGAGAGATGTCTTATGTTACCCCACTTGCTTTCAGGTGTCTGTCAGCTGATATCTTCAAAAAGCAATTCCTAGATGATATATTCCTTATTCAGTGATGAAAGTATACCAACTTGCAATAAAGACAAAATATAAACTTAAGCCATTAGGGAACATCAATTAATTAATTTCATTTGCCAATTTATATTAATTCTAAGTGTGACATCTTATAGACCCATTGTTGAAAAGGGAATTGGGAGAAACACCAGAATTTCCCTCTCTCTCTCTCTCTCTCTCTCTCTCCTCTCTCTCTCTCTGATCTGCTGCATGTGTTTGCCAATTCATCTGGGGGATGGGATTGATAAAATTTCTCAGATCAGAATTCTCATGCCTGGAATATTCTCCCTCCTCATCTCTGCGTATTGGTTTCCCTGGTTTCCTTACAGACCCAACTAAAATACCATCTTTTAACGGAAATTTTTTCCCAACTTCTCTTAATTCTAATGCTTTCCCTTTCATATTTCCTATTTTTCCTACATGTGGCTTCTTTGTACATATATATATATATATATATATATATATGTATATGTATAAATATATATATAATATGTATGTGTGTGTGTGTGTGTGTGTGTGTGTGTGTGTGTGTACTTATTGTTGTATTGTTCCCCTCATTAGACTAAGAGCTACTTCCATATAGGGATTATCTGTCACCTATTTTTTTTTTGTATCCCCAATACATAGCATGGTGTATGGCCCATAGTAGATGTTTATTGATTGACTCACTGACCAGTACATAGAGACATACCCCAAACCTAGACTTCTTAGACATGTTTTGGGTATCCAGATTTACCTGCTGTATGACAGCCACTTTCTCTACAAGTAGTCAAACTTCTTCAATTCTTAAATTAGCCATTAAACCTAATGTAGGAGTTTGAAACACTCCCTTAAATCACAAAAACAAATCTACTTGCCCATTTATGGTCTCCTGAGGTGTTAATCAACACTCTCATCTGACACTCAGGAATTTGTTCCCAAAGTTTTCTCTTTTCTGTTCACATTCTATTGCTGGTAGCTATCTTCAATTGAATTCTTCTACTATTTTCTCTCATCACTGCTTATGGGGTGTTCTGTACAAGGCTGCTAGTGCTCCTTGGTGTTTATTTGCTATCAATGGAGTGATGCTGCATAGTCTTGGTCTGACTGGGCACAGACACATTCCTCTACCTGACATTAACCTTTCTCAACCTTTAATGTCCCATTCAGAAGTATTATGGTGAGCTGCAATAGGTTCACTAACAAATATGAGCTATGTAGGGCAGCTAGGTGGCGCAGTGGATAGAGCACCGGCCTTGAAATCAGGAGGACCTGAGTTCCAATCCAGCCTCAGACCAAACACTTGACACTCACTAGCTGTGTGACCCTGGGCAAGTCACTGAACCCCAATTTCTTAAAAAGAAAAAACAAAACAAACAAACAAACAAAAAAGCTGTGTAGACACCAAATTTAAAACAACTTGGTGCGGGTTCCTTAACAACTGGGACAATCATAAAATGATTTTAAAGGAAATGATGTGATTAGAAGATAAGGGCAGCATTGGAGAAAAAGAAGAAAGGCAACCTTTCTACTAACCTTCTTTCTACTTACCATGCAAAATCCTCTCTTTGGCCTTTAAAGTCTTTCATAATGTGTACCCTTTTTACTTTTCCCATTTACTTATTTTATTCCACACGTTTTTTGATGTAATAATTTTGCTTTCCTTACTGTCTCCTAGCAGTCATTGGCACTAGAGAGGGAAATGGATTTATCCTAATGATTTACAAGAAATCCCACCATTTTAATGAGGTTTATTCTTTGGTTACTTTCTTTTTTTTTCCTTTTTTTTTTTTTGGAGGCAGTTGGGGTTAAGTGACTTGCCCAGAGTCACACAGCTAGTGAATGCTATGTTTCTGAGACTGGATTTGAACTCAGGTGTTCCTAAATACAGGGCCCACAGTATATCCACTGTGCCACCTAGCTGCCCCTTCTTTGGCTACTTTAAAATCAACTAAGCCTATAAATGGGAAAGTGTTAACTATTCTCTGCTACCTTTTCATTTACATCTAAGAGATTTAATCTCTTGAAAAGAAATACTGTTATATTGCACAACATATGTGTTTCTGTTAGTGAAAGAGGAAAAAGAAGAAAAGAAAGGAAGAAAGAAAGAAAGGAAGGAAGGAAGGAAGGAAGGAAGGAAGGAAGGAAGGAAGGAAGAAAGAAAGAAAGAAAGAAAGAAAGAAAGAAAGAAAGAAAGAAAGAAAGAAAGAAAGAAAGAAAGAAAGAAAGAAAGAAAGAAAGAAAGAAAGAAAGAAAAGGAAAAGAAGGGGAAAGGAAGAAACATAGCACAATGAACTAGGATTCCAAATCAAACCTTTCAGCTGCAAGTGAATTGCTTTACCTGCTATATCCCATTGATAGCTTTTAAAATATTCTTACAGGAGAAAATAGTTCGAAATATCTATTGGCAGGAAGAAATTGAGTTTGAATCCAGAGAATCTATTTTTGAAGACCAGCTTCATTGCTTACTAGCCATGATAATCATCAAATGATTTCACTATGTATCCTCAGTTTTCTCATATGTAAAAGAAGGAATTAAGATTTCATGACGTCCAAGTTCTCTTCCAACTGCAAAGTCCAATATAAGATTTATCATATAGGAATAGGTCACAGTCAGATCTATCATAGAGATATGGAATACACAGCTGGGAAATATGTAAAGGAAATTCTTCAGGTTTTTTTTTTTCTGTAGTCCATTTTGGAATATTCAGGAATGCATTGTTTCTGTCTACCTCCAATCTACTAGACCTCAAAGGCCAGGACACACATTATTCTTTGAAAGGTAGCCTAAGCAACACTACACTAGATTCCAATTGAATTTTGTCAGACACTTGGAAGAGGACTGAAATTATGGAGAGAAATTGAACAGAAGCTATGTTAGGCATTCATTCCAAATGTCAGCAGATGTTCACAGATTTATTTTCTCTTATCTGTACCCTGATCATGTCTTCCAAATGGGAAGGGGATCCTCAATTAACCTTGACTCAATAACACATTATGATGATAATCAGTTCTGTCAGCTCCATAAATAAGCCTTATAAGTATTGTAACTCAACTAGTACAATCATAGAACTTATCCCACAGCAAATGCTCCTTCCATAATATCTCCACATATATTTATTAAATTCCTATCATGTACAAAAACTGTAATATGTTAAGCACTGTTTTGAAGATGGCAAAATGCCTAAGAATTAGTAAAAACTGTATCTGGGTCCCACCACTGAAGGAGGCAGAAATCTTAGGAATAATTCCCTAGTCCTGCCTTAGTCTGACCGAGGTCTTTATTCTCACTTACTGGGAGGTGTTAAGATAGTGGTCCTAGTGTCCATGGTCTTTGATTGCCATGTCACCATCTATAAACCCCTACATGCCATGATGATTGTCAATAGACAGTGATGTAACACACTGATCTTGCTTGCCTGGGTGGTAACATTGTGCTACTCTATCCATCTCCTCATGATCTTGAGGTTACCTTTCTGTGGCCCTGATCAAATAGTTCATTATATGTATGACTCAAAACTCCTCTTAAAACTTGTCTGCATAGACCCATGTGCTGCTGTATTTTAGCATCTGGAATATTGTGCTAAGTTCTGGTTTTACATTTGAAAAATGGCACAGATAAAATATATAATGTCCAGAAGAGGACAATCAGTGTGGTGGGAAGTATCAATGTCATGCCATAAGAACATCCATTGAAATCAATGGATAGCTTAACCACGAAGAAAGAAGATATCCCAACTATTTTCAGTTATGTGAAGAAATTACTTGAAGCAGAAGAATTACTCTCAGTCCTACAGGGTGGAATGAGAAGTCATGGATATAAGTTGCAAAGAGTCAGATTTGTTCTCAATAGAAGGACAGAAACCTCCCAAATATTGTCGAAAGGTGGAATAAAGTTTGTTGGATGGTATTTGGTTTCCTAGTAGTTGATAACTCCCGGAAATGTATTGAGAAACTTCAGTGTACCAGAGTGAAAAGGCATTTAATGCTTGGGTTGGGTGAGAAAGGAATCATCTTTGAGACACATGCAAGATAGCACATGGTCCATCTCCTGGACCATAACTAAGTTTATCTTCTGTCTAGGCTGCCCTTTATGGGAAGGAAATACATTCTCGTGACTGGTTTCTAAGAACTTTGTAAAGTATTTCTTGAAAATCTATTTTTATTCACTTGATTTCTAGTCAGCATGTAATTTGGTATACTTGGTGTTTGTGTGTGTGTGTGTGTGTGTGTGTGTGTGTGTTTCTGTGTCTGTGTATCTTTCCTCTAGTCTCCTCATTTGACTATTGTTTGATACTTTGAAAGCCAGGAATGATTTAATTTAATTTAATCTATTGAATGACTTAGGTATGTGGGGTGGGAAAGGACCTACAAATCTATTGCTTTTGTATGCTTGCTTATGACATCACCCTATATATTTGTCCTTGATATCTTGAGTAATTATAAAATATTCACGTTGGTACTTAATGTTTAGATTTTTATTTTTTTCCATATAAAAGAACATATTTAAAGAGATGTTCCTTGGTGAAAAAAAAATCTATATATTTTCTTTATTTTTCACATTTTTAGTCAGATATAATAAATTTAATTATGTTGTGATCAACTTTGTATGATAAAGACACAATTAGTATCAAAATACAGCCAATATATTGCTAGAATATTGCCATCTCTTTTAAACTGATGTTATATTTATGAAACTAAATATACTGGTGCATTTTATTGGCAAAGAAGGAATTGTTGGGTGGACAATGAATTTTATTTTATTTTATTTTATTTCTATTTTTGTTTTTTTTTACCTTTTTCAAATGTAGCTTCCTTATTTTTTTTACTTTCGATCAATTTAGTTTTATTTTATGTTTATTTATTTAATGTATGTTTATTTTTGAAATTCACTTCCATAAGTTTTTGAGTTTAAAATTTTCTCTCCTTCCCTTCCTTCCTCCCTCCACAAGATGGCACACAATCTGATATGGCCTCTACATACACATATTCTGATTATAAGTAACACAAAAGAGTAATGCTATGATTTTTCAAATTTTTCCCCGGAAAAATCCTTCAGACCTGAAGAATAATTCCATATTATAATTTCCTTCATCCATATCTCTACCATCTATGCTGATATCTACATCTACGGCATCAGTAGTACTCTACTTTTCAATATTTAATGAAGTAGTTTGTTGAAAGGGAATGAACATTGGATTTGGATCCAGAAGACTTGAGCCAGTCAATAAGCATTTCCTGAGGTCAGTAAGTATTTACTGAGTACTTAATATATAGCAGACATTGTGCTAAGCACCAGGGATACAAAGAAAGGCCAAAAAATGGTCCATCCCCTCAAGAAGCTCGTAATGAAATGAAGGTGACAACAGGTAAACAACAATCCAAAAACAAGATGTGTGTGTGTGTGTGTGTGTATGTATGTATGTATGTATGTATGTGTATAGATTTAGATATAGATGTAGACATATCTATCTATGTATATGTAGATATATCTATATCTATATCTATATCTATCTATATCTATATCTATATCTATATCTATATCTATATCTATATCTATATCTATATCTATATCTATATCTATATCTATATCTATATCTATATCTATATCTATATCTATATCTATATATACATAGATAGATAGATATATCTATATCTATATCTATATATGTAGGCCAAGTGGGAGGTAATCTCAGAAGAAAGGCATTGGTAAGAATGAGGACCAGGAAAGGTTTTATGCAGAAGGGAAGATTTTAACTGAATCTTGAAGGAACTCCAGAAAGCCAGTAGGTGGAGCAAAGACGAAGAATTTTTCTGAATCCCAGTTGAACCACTTATAACTTAGGTGATGCTGGATGCATTATTTCCCCTCCTTACTCATAAATTTAATCATCTTTAAAAATGAAGAGACTGGAGTAAATGATCTCTAGATAAATTCAACTAAAAAATTCAATCAGACTGTGATTTCAACATATTTAATATATTTTTGTTTACTACTATATAATGTGGTGACAGCTAGGTGGTGCAGTGAATAGAGTGCTGGGCCTGAAATTAGGAAGTCCTGAATTCAAATCCGGCCTCAGACACTAGCTATGTGACCTTGGGCACGTCGCTTGCCCTATTTTCCTCAGTTGCCTCATATTCAAAATGAGCTGGAGAAGGAAATAGCAAACTGTTTCAGTATCTTTGCTAAGAAAAACCACCAAAATTGCTATCACAGAGTAAGAAAGGACCAAAACAATTGAGGCATTGAATGGTATTAGAATAATACTAGGTTTCCCAAGAGATACAGAGTAGTTTCTCTACAATGACTTCTTACAATTTAGTCCAATTTAGCTAGGAACAGCCACAAAGTTGTAAACAACATTCTTCAGGTTTGGACTGCAATCTATTTCTAAGTGTTTAAGAATTCACTGACTTCTCTTCCCCTGCTTCCACACACATAATAAATAATAATCTTACCATGGTGTTCACCTGTACAATGTATGTAACTACCTGTAATATGAGGTTCATCTCAGACACCACTTCCTCTTTCAAACCTGTAGTAATTTTCTATTTAAAAAAAAAGCTCTTTCCTTTTATCTTCTACAGCTTTTTGCTTCACTTTTATGCTCTTTATATACTAAAATAGACTATAAAAATAGTCTATTGATGATTATCTGCCACTTATTTAATACAAGGCAGCCAGGAAATTCCTTGGAGATTAGTCCTGAAATCTCTCTGCTGATTATAAATAGTCCTCTTTAATCTATTCAGCACAATTTTCTGAACGATCACAAAGACAGCATACTTAGAGAATTGCAGCATGTTATTATATGACATAGAATTTTACCACTGAAAAGAACCTCAGTGCTTTCAAACATGGAATGATAGCACTAGGAGGAATATTACAATCTAGAATGTCAGAGCTAACAAGGACCTAAGAGCATAGGCTGAGCTTGAAGGGACCACTGAACACAGAATAGTTGAGCTGGAAGCAGTCTGTGAAGTGATCTTAATTTTCTAGGGAACAAGGAATAAAAAATAACTGGCATTGTACTTGGGGAAGAAATGAGTGAGAAGCAATTCATGTCCTGAGCTTTCTATTTTTTTTCCATTTTGATCAAAATATTACTTAGGCTGAATGCCTCAGAACATGAGGAGAAGTACTAACTCTACTTGAGACTGATAGCTCAAAAGTTCTTCATGTAATGATCTGAGGATAGGCTGGGATTCTCAGTTCCCTTTATTTTTCATGTCTTATTAACATGCTGAAGGAATTCTCCTTGTCAATTCAGCAGTCATTTGCATTTAAAATCTGCAAATAAATAAATAAACCTTTCTTATCCATTATCTAATTTGAGGGTCAATCCACAGACCTGCTTGAACATGGTACTTCAGATACTACTTTCTGCATGTCACAGATGAAGAAGCCAAGAGTTAAAGAAGCTACTTGGTTTACTGAAGAACCCATAACTGAAAAGCGGCAGATGTGAGTTGTGATCTCAGCTTTTCCTGCCTCCAGGTCCAGTGCTCTATGCAATTTGACAGTCTGCCTCTCTCATCGTGTAGATAGAAAAAAACAAGATATTATTTCCAGACGTCCAGTGGAGCTGGAGCATTCAAAAGATGTAAGCGTTGTGGCACAGATTCATACTTTCCAGTTTCCCCTTTGAATATATGCACAGTTCTCATACTGATTGTTTTTCAGATTTAGAGATCAAGTTACTGAGATGCAAATAAACAAAGCAACTTGGCCAAGGTAACACAGCTAGTTCATAGAAGAACTTGAACTAGGAAAAACAGATTTTAGGAATCTGTGCTCGGTATATGTGAGACTAGTCACTATTTTTCATGGTTTTTGTTTTTTGTGTTTTGTTTTGTTTTGTTTTTAACTTAAGAGGCAAAAAAGGCTAGATGTATTCAATATTTAATAATGCTTCTATCTTTTTAGTATCTTCATCCTGGCCAATGAAAAACATGGTGCAGTAGAAAGTGTGCTTAATTCTGAGGTCCAGGAACTGGGTTGAAGTCCTCCCTCTGTTACTTGATGTATGAGTGACCTTGGAAAAGTCATTTTACTTCCTTGGATGGTACTTTTCTCACCTATAAAAAAATATGTAGTTGGACTAGATTCTTCAAAGGTCCCTTCCATTTCTTAAGTTTGTGATTTTATGACACTGAGGCTGTTAGATTCTGTATGAGTTTATAAAACATCTTATTTCCCACATTATAATGAATTAAAACAAGCAAAAAACTCACATGGCTAAAAAGTATGAAATAAAGAAAGGCAGCATGTGATTTTACCAGGAGCTGACAGACACAATGGGAAACAAAAAACCATAAGATAACTGAGTGAAGATAAGAATAAAAGTGGTTTTATTTTACCAGAAAATATGAATTCACTATTATTTTTGTTCCCAATTATTAATTGCAAATAATGTGATGTCTGTGATGGAATTGTGTATTGTACAAGGGATTTTCATTGGTCACTGTTATAAAAATGTCATACGTGGTAATTTATTAAATCATGCTTTAATGGTTAAATCATCTCAGTAATATAACCAACTGCAGTATTCACCAGAAGGCAACTGAGGAAAGGAAATCTTTGTCATATAAATTAATTCTATTATTGGGGAGGGGGAGAAAGGAAGTGGATCTGTGATTTTTTTTAAAAAAACTGATCTCAGTAACAAAGAGGCCAACTCTAAATCCTTTCAGCTACAACAAATCTCAATTCTGTTCTTACACAAAATGAGAGACTGAAAAGATAAGCAATGTAGTATCACAGATTTAAAGCTGGAAAGGAAAAAGAGACCATATAATCTAACCCCATCCATTTTCAGATGAGAAATCTGACCCCCTGAGAGGTTGACTGACTTTGAAAAGTAATACCAGGAGGAACAGTGGCAGAGTTTAAATCCATATTCTCTGACTCCTGAATCAATATATTATGCTCAGTGCCATACTGCTTCTCTGAGTGAAGCTGAAAGTCACCCTTCATGGACAATTTCAGATGATGTGATCACTCCCTTGTTTTTCATATTACATATAAATTCCAAGTAAGGAAATATGAGTCAGTAGTTAGTTGATGAAAAAAGAATGGTTTTCACTATAACATCTCATTGAAAAAAAATGTTCTATCAACATAGTCTCCATAAGAAGTTTCCCTGGATAGCCAATGTTTTGGGGGCTGTAGAGAGAGAGATTCTTCAGAGACTCGATCTGTTTCTCTGAGGGTCAATTGAGAGGGTGGTCATGCTAATAGCGGTTCTTTCTTCCTTTTTTTTTTTTTTATGGTGCCCTAATAGCCATCATTTCCCTGAGAAGCTCATTATGTGTTACATGGAGAAGTTCCAGTTGTTTTGTGCCAAAATTATACTGTGCCTTTCAAGGAAACAATAATTCATTACCAGAATTATGGCAGTGAAACAGAGACCAGCTGGCAGTAGTGAATGACTACATTTCTATTCCACTATATCAGAGTCATATATTTTTCATCCTTGTTTCAGTGAAATCGGATTTAAATCTAAGAACCCTCTGAGCATTCCAACATTGTCACCATAGGCTCTTGCAATAGTGTTTCAAATAGCCATGGTGGAATGACCTCAAATGCCTTTTCACAGCTTCCTAGCTAATGTCAACTCAATATATTTGTTGCTCATGGGAGGAAATACTTTCTTTTTAGTTTTTTTAAATTATTATTTTGGCATAATCATACAGTTTTAAATAAACTGTAGAACATAACTAACATGCTGTTTCCTTGTGATTCATCATAAATTATCTTACTTTTACATGACGTTGAGTTTCAGAAATTGGTTGGTAAGTGATTTCAAATATCTTCTAAATCAGTGCCAAGAAGACCTGTACTTACTTGCTGTGGTTCATTGGAAGGAAAAACCCTTTCAAAATTCATTTACTTTATTTATTGTATAAATCTGGAAACCCTTTGGGAAATTATTTCTTGGATGCCCAGTACTGGGATTCCAAATGATGAACCAATGTACTTCCACATTTGAAAATAATAATAATAATAATAATAATAATAATAATAATAATAATAATAATCTCTTTAAGTTTTTTTAAAATATGAAATAAAGTATTATGAAGGGCATATCATCGAATTTGGAGGGATAGGACTTGTGTTCACACCTAATTGCTCTACTTTTTACCTTTAAATATTTAAGAATTTCCCTTAAGTTCTCCAAATTCCATTTTGCCTACCTAGAAATAAGAATGATATTTACACTACTTACCTCACAGGGCTGCTGACAGTAAGAACATTTTTCACATTTTCGTATTATGTAAATGAGATCTATTATTATGTTAAAGAAGTAGAAGGCACATTCCTTGTACCTGTAGAGATGGTAGTCTTTTAATTATTTAATAGATTATAATCTTTATTCTTTTTCAGTGTTATCTGTGTCTCATCAATGCAGGAATCTCCAATAATGCATAATGAATCCTGGTCATGCCTTCTCATTTTATGCTTCAGTTTTCGTTGCTTCCCCATAAAATTTCTCAGGAGTATGCACTTAATGCACAAGAGAACATCTAAGGGGGAAAAGGGAAAGAACCTATGTGTTCCAAAATGCTTATAACAACTCACTTTGTGATGGCAAATAAGTGGAAACTACAGCCATGCCTATCAATTAGGGAAATGGTTGACAAGTTGTGGTATGTGATTGTGATGGAATACTACTGTGGTATAAGAAATAATGAGCTCAATAATTTTAGAAAACAACAATAACAACAAAAAAAGTGAGCAAACTTGCATGAAATAATGAAGAGTAAAATGAGTAGAACCAAAATAACATTTTATACAGCAGCAGCAATATTGTTTTTAAGAATGACTTTGAACAAATAAGTTATTTTGACTATTATAAATATCCAAGTTAATTATAAAGGACATATGAAGAAAAACACTTTTCCTTTTTCTCTAATTATCTTTGGAAATAGACCAAGTAGTGTCATTACTGGGTCAAAGGGTATAGGTAGGATTTTTATTTGAGGGAGGAACCTAGGATCGTTGAAAGCTCTGTAAAATTTCTTAAATACAAGCCCTTCCTTCCTTCCTTCCTTCTCTCTTTGCTCCCTTCCTTCCTTCCTTCCTTCCTTCCTTCCTTCCTTCCTTCCCTCCTTCCTTCCTTCCTTCCTTCCTTCCTTCCTTTCTTCTTCTTCTTCCTTCCTTCCTTCCTTCCTTCTTCTTCCCTTTCTTCTTTTCTTCTATCCTATCCTTCCTTCCTTCCTTCCTTCCTTCCTTCTTCCTTCCTTCTTCCTTCTTCTTTCCTTCCTTCCTTCCTTCCTTCCTTCCTTCCTTCCTTCCTTCCTTCCTTCCTTCCTTCCTTCCTTCCTTCTTTCCTTTATCTTTTCTATATTTCCTAACTGGCATTTGGTTGGAAGGAGATCATGTAGAAATAAATAAGGCAGCCTTTGCTCTTGATGAGTTTCTTCAGTTTCTCAAAACTTACGCCACTTTTTTTTTATTTTGTTAAACTACAAATAATATTGTTATTTCCATTTCCTGTACAAATGATCATTGTCTTATTTTTTATTCTCCTTCCACTATAAAACATAGTAGTAGTATCTTTTAGTCAAACAATGTAAGAAATTTGAGTACAATTAATTCTTTTTTCTAGATTAGCTGTACTTAATCACATTGTTATCAGCCCTGGAATAACATGCTGTTTTCCTTCAACTTCTACAAAATTGGAGTTTTTCATCTTGTTGTCATCTTCAGCAATTTGATCAATGTGAGGTAATGTATCAGAACACTCTCCTTTTATGGATCACAATCCATCTGATGCCGCTGACTTGTGGTGTACCCCAAGGATCTTTTTATGTGTTTCCATTCTGCTGTCTCTTTATTCAATCACATCTCATGAATTTAATTATGACTTTCAGGATGGATCTCTACATCCATCCAGAATATCTCACCATAGCTAGATGAGTAACAAATTGCCTTCTGGCAGTCTTGACCTGGATACTCTAAAGGAACCTTGAACTCAATATATCTGAAACAGAACTCATTGTTTTCTCCCCAAACTCTCCATTACTCCCAATTTTCCTATTATTTTTAATGGTATGCCATTCTTCTAGTCACACAGGCTCACAACCTTAGTATTGTCTTTTACTCCTCATCTACCATGCAAATCATTCTGATATCAAGTCTTTTTATTTCTATCTTTCCAATATCTTTCATGTATGTCCTCCTCTCTACTCACACAGATGTCACCCTGGGTCAGGGCCTAATCACCTCACATCTGGACTATTGCAGAAGTCTCCCTGAATCAAGTCTTTACTCACTCTGATTCATCCTCTTCTCAACTAATAAAGTAATTGTCCCAAAGTACAGATCAGCCTATGCCATTCCCTTATCTAATAAACTCCAGTAGCTCAACATAGTCTCCATATCAATATTTTTTTTTTTGGCATTTAAAGTCCTTCACAATCTGCCCCGCCACACACACAGACACACACACACACACATACACACACTTTTATAGTTTTGTTTTGTTTTAATAATTTGCACTCCTACATAGCCTTTGTAAGGCATGTATATGGGACTATTTGTTACTCCCCACTCATAACATTCTCATTTATTGACTATATTACTTTAACTGCTGTCCCCACCACAACCCAGAATGTTCTTCCTGTTCACCTTTACCTGTTGTTCTTCCCAGCTTCTTTTAAGAATGCTCAAATATTGAGACATCTAGAGAGCACAGTGGATGGAGAACTGGCCCTGGAATCAGGATGACCTGAGTTCAAATACAGCCTCAAACACTTACTAGCTATGTGACTTTGGGCAAGTCACTTAATTCCAATTGCCCCCACCCAAAAAAAAAAAAAGGATTGTGCAAATGAAAAGTTCCGTAGAGTACTTGTTTGATTCCCGTCCCATCCCTTTGCCAAATATCTTCCTTCTGAGATGAATTGCCACTTAATTGATAGATGATGAATAGAGAAATAGGTACATGACACATACAATTATATACCAATATTTATCTATTACAAGTTAGGTGATAGAGAAACATAGATACATAAACGGCAGATATCTGGTATATGCATAGTTATCTTTCTCTTTATAAAATGAGATCCTGTGAACCAGGCCAACAAAAAAGGATATTTAATGAATTGCCAGACTTTCAGAATTTTATCGCAAAAAACAGCTGAAGTTAATAGAAAATTTGATATACACAATCCAAGAGAAATATAAGGTAAACATGAAAGACTAATTACAAGGGACTCTAAGGATAGACTACTTTTTATATGAGGAAATGTAAACTGTATATCTAAGATTGTAATTTGTAATTGGGTAGTTTGAAAGAAAGAATAAGATAAAAATGTGCTTGATATGATTTTAAAAGGAAAAATCAATTAGGAAAAGGTAAAAAGAGTAATTACCTTACACAAATGAGGTGTGAGAAGAACAACTAATACAGAGGAATTAGATGGGTGATGAGGCTTTCTAGGGTTCTGGAACCCTACTCTCACTCGGAAAACATTAAAGAGGGAATAGTACATGTATATCTAGAAGGATATACAAGTCTTCTAAATTCAGAAAGAAAGAAACGGCTAAGGGTATGGGAGGAGGCATTTTTAGAGGGAAGAGCATGACTGAATAGGATAAAGGGGCATAGTAATGTGTCTAGATAAATGGAAGATAGGATAAGGGAGAGATCTTTGGAGGAAGCAAGTTAAGTAATAGGAGGGCAAGGTAGTGGGTAGAAGTAAAGTAGAGGAGTCAGGAGGGATAGGAAATAAGAGATACAAACAGACATAAAATAAAGATCAGAAGTAGAATTTATTAGAAAAAAAGCAGGGGTTGTAATCATGATTTCAAAGTTAAAGCTAACATTGATTTAATCAAAAGAGAAAAATAGGGAAACTACGTTGTGCCAGCCATATTAATCAACATTGTTTTAGACTATTTAAAATAACTAGATAGTATAAGGTTGGAATATGGCTGTGTGTAGGAATTGATGAGTTGGTGGACGTAGAAAAGTATAGAAAGACTTGGACTTATGAAGTAAGATGTTATCCATCCTCAGAGAAACAGAGGACAAGAAAGCTTGGTATGTTCATACATAGATTTATATGAATGTATGTGTCTCCATATGAGCATGATTATTGATATCTAAATACATATATGTGTGTGTATGCATATATATACATAATATACATATATTTGTGCATATATGTATATTATGTATATGTGTGTGTGTGTGTGTGTGTGTGTATGTGACATACATCTATATATCCCTATTTATATCTTTATATATCTATATCTATCTATCCTCCTTTGGGGAGGGGAGTAAGAAGGAGGAAAAAAGAACAAAGTGAAAAGTAAACAGCAAAGAACAAAAGAAAATTCACAAGGAAGCAAAGACGAACAGTTCTGAATACATTGTGTAGTTTTTATTATATAGTCTTTCTTGATAGAAATTTATTGCTCTATATTTTCAATCCTGTAACATTCTGTTGTGCATATGGCTATGATTTTTTTTCTTTCTTACTTTGTATTTCATTTTAGTATTTAAGTTTATAATATGTTTTTTTCTTCTTGAATAAGTTTTAGAAAGAAAAAAACAAACAAACAAATAAAAAAGGCAAGGCCCAGATTTATTGCCTTTCATATAATTCTAGGACATAGTATGCACTTAAGTAATGCTAATTGATTGACAATATTAAAATAGAACCAAGAACTAAATAAGTATCATGTTCTCTCCCTTGATGCTGAGAGTAATACCTGGTTATCACTGAGAGTATTTAATAAATAACTAATATTGTCCTTGATTTTTCTCGTTTTAGGTATACCAACTTTTCCCTATACACTCAACTCAGTGCTGAAGTCATGGAGGATAGAAACAATGTCACTGAATTTATCCTGCTGGGTCTGTTCAATAGTCAAGAGGTCAAGGAAGTCAGTTTGATTTTCTTTTCACTTTGCTATCTTGTGATCTTGATGGGAAACCTCTTCATCCTGACCACCATCAGATTTAGTCAACTCAATGAACAGCCCATGTACTTTTTCCTCAGTTACTTGTCCTTCATGGATGTCTGTTTCACCTCCACTGTTGCTCCAAAACTGATTGTGGATTTATTGGCTCAGAGATCGACCATCTCCTACAACAACTGCATGGCCCAGATGTTCTATGCTCATTTCTTTGGTGCCGCAGAGATTTTCATCCTGGTGGCAATGGCCTTTGATCGCTATGTTGCCATCTGCAAGCCACTGCATTACATGGTCATCATGAGTAGAAAGGTATGCCGTCTTATCGTGTTGGCCTCTTGCATAGGGGCATTCCTTCACTCAATCATGCAAGTATTGATTGCTGTTCAGCTGCCTTTCTGTGGCCCCAATAAAATAGACCACTATTTCTGTGATGTGTTTCCTCTGCTAAAGCTGGCCTGCACAGATACTTTCTCGCTTGTTATTGCGTTAATTGGTACCACTGGGATGCTGAGTATTTTGACCTTCATTTCTTTACTTATTTCTTATATCATCATCCTGACCACTTTGAGGACTCACTCATCAGAGGGTCGGCATAAGGCCCTCTCCACTTGTGGATCACACATTACTGTGGTCATCATGTTCTTTGTGCCCCTCATCTTCACCTATGTGCCTACAGACAATTCTGTAATTGAAGATAAGGTGTTTGCCCTCTTTTACACCATCATTGCTCCTATGTTCAACCCTTTCATCTATTCCCTTAGAAATACTGACATGAAGAATGCCATGAGGAAAGTTTGGTTACAAAAACTGGTTTCCAAAGGAAAGTGACCTCCATGGAATATATGATCCTCTTTCAAACATACAGCTATTACCAATCACAAGGGAAGAATTTTCCTCCACTCAGTTGACTGAGCTAGAGTTTTTCCTAAAGTCTAATTAACTTGCACAGTTATCTAAAGGGCTAGACTAGTTATTCCTTTCTGAGTTGAACTAGGTATTGGGCTCTTAATTATAGAGCTATCATTGGACAAAATGGCTTTTTTGTATCTATGTATGTGTATATCTGTTGCTGCTAAAAATGCCCAATTTTAATACCAACAGCCAGTTCATACTATTATCAATATGGTATTATTTTGTTATTCCTTTTCTTTTCCTGCTATCTTTTAAAGGCACCAAATTTCAGTAGTGGAAGGTTTTTCTGAAGCTGTGTAATCAACTCCACCAATGAAGAAGAAGAAAAAGAAGAAGATTGATCCCTGATCCTATCCTACTAGAATATCTCTAAGGAAGGAAAACCAATATCTTCTAGAATCCTATACTCTTGGTGAATTCAAATAGGCATTTTTCCTGACATTGAATTTAAAATACTGCTTTTCAATTTCTATTCATTGTACCTAACTTTACCCTCTAGGGCCGAGAAAAATAAGGCACAACTCACATCCACAGCACATCTCTTCAGATATTTGAAGACAGCATTCATTCCCTTTTCATCCCTCTGGACTAAATATCCCCAGTTCCTTTAATGAATATTCAAATAATAGGAAATGTATGTTCTCCTTCAACCTAACCACTACCTTGGACCTGAAATTTTTTTTTGAATATCCTTTTTCCCTATCCCCTGAGTTATGTTGATTTGCTTTGTCTATGTTGTGTATGTATTTGCACATGAACGTGTCCCCACTCAAGAGAAGGAAAGCTCTGTAGCTTTGTATCCCCAGTTCCAAGCCTCATTCATCCCATGGTTGTTTGACCTCAACCCCATACCACTTTCCATTGCTACTTCCATATTCTCCCTACATACTATTTCTCAGTAACTCATCCTTCTTCGAGATTCATTGAATTAAAACATAGTGCCCAGTAATGTTTCTTGTAGCCACTCTACCCACACCTAAGACAGTGTTCATACTTCCTAAAGGAATGTGGTGCCTCTTCATCACATTTTTTTCTTTGCCCCACCTCCTGTCTATATACTAGGGAATACAACAAGCCTAATGCTACTGCTTCAAGCACCCTAATTTCCTAGTCCTCAATTTAGTTAGTTCTCATGATCTACTGCACCAAGCAAAATTGACTAAATATGAAACTGGCATTACTCTTGATCTTGCCATGAACCAAAAGTGTTTCACAGCATTTCTTTATTTGAATTCCTTAATCTGACTGTAATCTTCTATCATTCAATCTCTCCCTCTGCCTTATGATCTCTAATCTTGTTTTATCCTAATCGTGGTCTTCAATCACTTTGGCCCTCAGTTCTTTCCTAGACCATCACTTTTACCCTGGATACACTATCTTTCCCTCCTCCTCTTGCACCCTTGGTAAAGCACTTTATGCTGTCCATTACACTCAAATACCCTAAATCCTACTATGATTAACAATCCTGCCTAGTAAAACAAATTCATCTTGAATTACTCCTGCCATTTAATACTTTACATTCTCTTCATCTGCTGGTAAATGGAGACAGAGAATATCATGAAAATGTGTTTAGAATAGAATACAGGTTTATATTATGTAAATCCAACTGGGACCTCATTTTAAGAAAGCAATATCTATACACATTCTTAATCAATGAACTATCCTACTGACTACAGTACTCTAATTTTTTTCTTCTCTCCTCAAACTTCTAATACCACCCCTCCATTATCCTTTAGCTAAGGACCCAGCCTCATACTTTATTCCTCTGTTCAGTCATTTTCCAGTCTTGTTCAATTCTTCGTAACCCCATTTAGGGTTTTCTTGGCAAAGACCTGAGTTAAAATCTGACTTCAGATACTTACTGGATATGTGACACTTGGTAATTCACTTAACCTCTTTCTGTCTCCTATGTGTCCTACATTGCCTCTATGTGCCCCTTCACAATGCCATTTTTATTGATTAGGAGAAAAAATGTTTGATCCAGCATTTAAACCTCTGCTGAATCTTCTCATCTGCATACTGTGGAATGTGAAAATGCAGAATGCCATGCAGAAATATCTGGAACCAAAAAAAGATCTGCATAATACATATGGAAGAGAATATGTTAAATAGAATACACACAGCTATATCCACTCACAGGTATAACATTTATATACATATGACACATATATAGCATATATGTACACATACATGCACATACATACATACATACATAATATACACATATATGTGTGTAAATATACATACAGGGCTATTAATCCTTCATTTTGGAAGAGGACCAGTTACAGCAAGCATGATGTCTTGACGTGCGAGTAAATTGGATTGAAGCGAGCCAGTTACACAGTCATCAGACTCTCTCTTCCTAAGTCATTGAAGTCCAGTGGCAGAACCAAATCTAAGATGACTGGCGATGGCCCAGATTGCAATAGATGACCTTTCCGTCTTTGATGCCTGACCAAGCTCTAAGTGCCCCACATACATATCTCAGCTGCCTTCATGGCCATTGGAACCCATTGTTCTCATCTGCCCATTGCTCTGGGGAGAATCATCACATGCTTGGGGCTGACATCCTCTAACTCACCGAAGGTTTGAGGCCTGTTGGTTACCCTTAACTTGGTTTAGCCTGTCCACCAAGGTGGTTTATCAGAGTGTGGATGCTGTGCATGCTAAAGCTTCTTGGTGTCACAGGTGAGAGCTGAGTGAAGGTGGATACCAAAGGTGGATGAGCAGTCCTGAAAATGGCTTATCAAGCCCTCACACCTAATTCTCCTTGAACACCCCACATACCCCACACTTCTATAATTTTGATTAGTCTCCTGATAAAACATAAGTACCTAAATGACATATCTTACAAAATTTCAGGTAGAAATAGTACTTTTAAGTATATCCCTTCAGAGATGAGAAACAGAGAGCCTACTGCCTGAAATTTTGTATCTCCTTTATTTCTTTGCACTGTTCTTTGAAAATAGAAACCTTTTTTTGTTGAATGATTGTTTTAGGTCAATAGTAATTAAAGAGATTTATTATTATTTCATATTCTTTCTACACATGCCTCATGCCCCAAAACTTGATTCTTATACCAAAAATAAGCCGAAAAACAGGGTAGTATAAAGTGAAGCTGTGAAGTCACCATTATCTTTAATGCCCTCCTATCTCCTCTCATATTAGCTTTTCATAATCTTGTTTTTGTACCATTCCTTCCAATTACTATAGGAGAGATCTGTTATGTTACCCCACTTGCTGTCAGATTTCTGTCACCTGATACCTTCAAAAGCTAATTACTGGATGATTAGCTCCTTACTAAGTGAAGGAAGTATATCAACTTGCAATAAAGACACAATATGAATTTAAACCATAAGGGGCTACCAATTAATTAACTTCCTTTGCCAATTTGTATTAGTTCTAAGTATGACATGTTACAGATCCATTAGTGAAAGGGGATTTGGAGAAACACCAGAATTTCTCTCTCTTTCTCTCTGTCTCTTTGTCTCTGTCTCTGTCTCTCTCTTTCTCTCTCTCTCTCTCTCTCTCTCTCTCTCTCTCTCTCTCTCTGTCTGTCTCTCTGTCTGTCTGTCTCTCTCTCTGTCTCTGATCTGCTGCATGTGTTTGCAATTCATCCAGGGGACAGGACTGATAAAATTTCTCAGATCAGAATTCTCATGCCTGGAATAGTCTCCCTCCTCTTCTCTGCTTATTGGCTACCCTGGTTTCCTTACAGACCCAAGTAAAATCCAATCTTTTAAAGGAAATTTTTCCCAACCTCTCTTAATTGTAATGCTGTCCCTCTCTTACTTCCAATTTTTCCTCCATGTGGCATGTTTACAACACATTTGCATGTTTATTGTTGCTTTCATTAGATTAAGAGCTCCTTCAGTATAGGGATTATCTGTTGCCTCTTTTTTTTTTTAATCCCCAGCACATAGTATGGTGCCTGGCCAATAGTAGATGCCTAAAAAATGTTTATTGACTGATTCAATAACCAGTACATAGAGACATGCCACAAACCTAGACTTCTTAGACACGTTTTGGGTATCCAGATTTCCCTGTTGTATAACAGCCACTTTTTCTAATAGTAATCAAAATTCTTCAATTCTTAAATTAGCCATTATACCCAAAGCAGGAGTCTGAAACACTCCCTTAAATCCCAAACACATCTATTTCCCCATTTATGGTCTCCTGAGGTGTTAATCAACACTCTCATCAGACAAACTCAGGAATTTGTTCCCAAAGTTTCCTCTTTTCTTTTCACATTCTTTATCTTCAGTTGAATTCTTCTACTGTTTTCTCTCATAGCTGCTTATGGGCTGTTCTGTACAGGCCTGCAAATGCTCCTTGGTGTTTATTTACTATCAATGCAGTGATGCTGCACAGTCTTGGTCTGACTGGGTACAGACACACTTCTCTATCTGACTTTATCCCTTCTCAATCTTTAATGCCTTGTTCAGAAGTATTATGGTGAGCTGCAATTGGTTCACTAAGAAATATATGCTATCTATACAGCAAACTTAAAACAACTTGTTGTGGGGTCATTACCAACTGGGTGAGTCATAAGAGGGTTTTAAAGGAAATGACGTGACCTGAAGCCTGAAGGTGATTAGGGCCCATAAAAGTTAGAAGTGAAGGGACAGCATTCTAGAAAAAGAAGAAAGGCAGCCTTTCTGCTTACCTTCTTTCTACTTACCAAACCAAATCCTGTCTTTGGCCTTTACAGTCTTTCATAATGTGTAACCTTTTTACTTTTCCCATTGCCTTACTTTCTTCCACATGCTTTTTGATGTAATAATTCTATCTTCCTTACTGTTTCTTGAACATTATATTTTATTTTTAGAATGTAAGCATATTTCATAGCTATCTGCTATGCTGGAAATATTCTTCCTCCGCATCGCCTCCTTTTCAAGTCTAAGCTAAAGTGTTACCTTCTGTAAGAAGTTTTTCTTATTCCTTCTTTCTTTTTGTTCCTTCACTCTTACATTATCTTCCATTTGCTATTTATATGTCCACTATGTATATTTCTCTGGACATCTCGTCCCCAAGCACTTTAGACTGTAAGCCCCTTGAGAGCAAGATCTGTTTTTTTTTAATTATCCGTAGGCCTAGTGATTAGCATAGCACTTGTCAAAAAGTGAGCGTGTAATAAATTCTTATTTATTTGCCATGCTGAGGATGTGCAGGCTCAGTGCTAAGTGCTGAGGGTTTGCATTCAAACAAACAAAATAGTCTCATGCCCCAAGGAGCTTACATTCTTACATGCAGTAGAGAGTGTTCATGGTATAGAGATGGATAAAAAAAGGAATGAGGAACCCTTTCATACAAGATAAGAGGAAATATTACCTATAAGAGTCTAGTTCCCCAAAAAGTGACAGCAAATTTTCATTGGAGGGTTTCCCAGGGGGGTTTGAGGTAGGGAGAGAGAAAGACAAGAATGGGGACTGAGAAAAGAACATTGACTTTTAGCAACATACACACACACACACACACACACACACACACTCACACATATGTATGTGTATATATATATATAGTATATATATATATATATATATATATATATATATACTATATATATATATACACACACACATACATACACATATATGTATGTATATGTATATCACTGGTGACTTTGGAGAGGGCACAATGAGTTAAGATATGGGGGTAGTATTTTCATGCATTAAATCACAAGGGATTGAGAATTGAAAAGCAAGGTCCTGAATGAATGTAAAGAGCTGCCACCACCAACACTCAATTTCACCCTATTTCTGTTGAGGCAGCTAGGTTGTGCAATAGATAAAGTTCCAGGCCTGGAGTTAGGAAGGTTCATCTTCCTGTGTTCAAATGTGGCATTGGACACTAGCTGTAGGACTGTGGACAAGACACTTGATCCTGTTATCCTCAGTTTCCTTATCTGTAAAATGATTCAATAACAACAAAAACAATGGGTATTTTTTTTTGTATCTGAGTTAGACAGAGAGAGAGATGGATAGAAGTATAAAGACAGAGATAGATATGCACAGAGTGCAACTGAGAAAGAAAGAGGGAGTATGTGAGTGTGTCTGATGAAGGAAAAGCAATTTTTAACTGTAGGATGAGGGAGGGCTTCAAGGAGAAAGTAGTATTTAAGATGAACACTGAAGGATTTCATTCTAAGAGTGAGGGATAGGGTAACCAAAGTCATAGCAGTGGAAAACTGATATTTATGTGAGTAGTAGAATTTGTCTGAAACATGGAATTCTTTCAAGGTCAAAGAATCAAGGCAGTAGAGCTGGAAGGGACTTTAGAAAATACATTGTGTAATTTCTTTATTTTATAAAAAGGAAGTAGCCAGTGCATTGCGATAGATCAGTTTACAAATCAATCCTAAAGAAGGGCAATACCAAATAATGCGCAAATTACTAAACAACTGTGCTCATTTCACGTGACATCAAGGTTATGCTTAAGATTGTGCAAGTTTGCCTCTGATAATATGTGGACTGAGAATACCAGAAGAGCAGGCTCGTTGTGGGAGAGACAGAGGAACTAGAGACCAAATTGTCAATATTTGCTTGATTACACAGAAAGCAAGGTAGTTCTAGGGGGAAAAAAATCTACTTCTGCTTCAATACTATATTAAAGTCTTTGACTGTATGGATCACAGCAAAATGTGACATGTTCACAAAGAGTTAGGAGTATCAGATGATTTCACTTCTCTGCTAAGGAACTATATGTGGGTCAAAAAGCCATTAGTTAGAACTAAATATTGAACGCCTAAGTGGTTTAAGATGAGAAAAGAAGTATGACAAGGCTATATATTGTCACCTCATATATTAAATTTTATATGCAGTGTATATCACATGAAATTCCAGGCTGCATGAATCAAAAGCTGGAATTAAGTTTACCTAAAGAAATAGCAACAATCTCAGTTATGCAGAAAATACCACTCTGGTGGCAGAAAGTGAGGAAGAATGAAAAAGCCTCTTGATGAGGGTGAAAGAGGAGAGTGGAAGAGCTGGCTTGAAACAACATAAAAAAGAACTAAGATTATGTGTTTTTTTGTTAGTTTATTTGTTTGTTTCATTTTGTTTTGTTTTTCTCAGTAACAATGTATGGCTGTGAGAGTTGGACTACATGAAGAGCTGAGTACTGCAGAATCAATGTTCTTGAGGTGCCATGCTGGAGAATTTTGAGAGTCCTTTGGACAGCAAGGAGATAAAATAAATCAATACTTAAAAATAATAATTCAGAGTATTCATTGGAAGGTCAAATAATGAATCTGAAGCTTAAATATTTTGGCTATACAGTGAGAAGATAGGACTAAATGAAAAAGACCTTGATGTTTGAAAATATTGAAGACAAAAGGAGAAAGGGAGGGCAAAGGCTCAGGTGGATAGATAGTATCAAAGAAGCAACAAACATGAACTTGGACAGACTTTGGGTAATAGTGAAGGATAGAATGGCATCCTGTGCATGAGATAATGAAGAGTTACAAACTCCTGAACTACTAAGAACAACATAAAAAGGAAATTGAGGACCAGAGAATTAAAATTACTTGTCCAAGCCCAGATAAGTAGTGATAGAGCACTGTAATTCTGAGATAATGCTGAAAAGTTAAGGAGCACATCAATGTAGAAAACCTTGAATTCTAAGGAATTTAAGATTTACTCAGTAGGTAAGAGTCAACCATCAATGGATTTCAAGAAGAAGACTGACATGATCAAATTGTTAACTAAGGAAGTTTACATTGACATAAACAATTGACAAAGAGCAGAAAAGACAATTTATGGAAAGCACTTTTAGGAGGCTGTTGTTAGAATCTAAATTGTGAGAAAGAAAGCCTGTATTGTTTTGGTAATGGAATGAGTAGGGGTGTGTGGCTATCCCTACACTTGGGGCTGAAATCACTGCTCTGGATTCAGTTCTTCTTGACCCCAAGTTTTCCACTCTATTGGCCACATAGATGTTTGTTACCATGAATGCATCATTTCTCTTCATAAGCATTCATAGGAACGTACGTGACAAAGTGGATAGAGTGATGGGCCTGGACTTGAGAAGACCTCAATGACTTATTAGTGTGTGACTTTGGGCAAATCATTTAACCTCTGTTTGCCTTAGTTTCCTCAACTATAAAATGAAAAAAAAAAGTAATAGTATATTTCATAAGGTTGCTGTGAGATTTAAAGCATAATATTTGGAAAAAGCATTTAGCATTGGTCTAGGCACATGGTAGGCACTATATAAATGCTATTCACTTCTTTTTATGATTCTTCATGGAACTGAATCATTATGTTTCTTATCTGTTCCCTGGGGAATGAGTATAATTTTGTCAGTTAATCAAAGAGCAACAGTTTTCCAATTATCTTTTTTTTTCAATTGTCTTCACTGCTAATATTGTTCTTCTGGACCTCTATTTTACTCAATATTAGTTCATGCAAAACTTTCTATGCTTTTCTGAATTTGGGAGGAGAGTATTTCACAGAAAAAAGAGTGTTAATGCCAAAGGTAATTGGAAGATTAAACATCATGAGGGGCAAGGAAAGTTATTTGGTAATTGAGAGGCCATAAAAAATCTTGGAAGCCAGACTTCAAAAACAGGTGGCACTATATAAAATATAATGGCCTTGTGCCAAAGGTACACTGAGATATCGAGGAAAAATCCAGGTCAATACTTTAAAAACAAAACAAAACAAAACAAGATAAAACTGTCATATTTATCAACCAACAGAATACATCTATGGACATATGGAAGACCAGGTACCTTCTATGTTTCTATTACATGAATGGGTTCAAAGTTAATGAAATATACTGATATATATACACATGTTGTTTTATCCAATAGACTATAAATTGCTCAAGGGCAGAGATTATTTAATTTTTAGCCATATCCTCAGGATCTTCAAAGGAGTCTGGAACATTTTAAATTTTATTTTCTAATTTTAAAGTAGGGCTAATATTACATTGATATATAGAACTCCTATATATCAAAGAAGGAGTGAGGTGGGGTGAGGCAATTGGGGTTTAATAATTTGTTCAGGGTCACACAATTAATACATGTCTGAGGTCAAATTTGAACTCAGGTCCTCCTGATTCGTGCTCTATCCACTGCAACACCTAGTTGCCACTTGATCAAGGCATTTTACTTCCTAAGGTAGAAGAGCACCTGCTTTGTAATAGGGTGGTGTTCCCTGTGGCACTAAAACATTAATTAACTTTCCTGTGGTGACATAAGCTATGTCTGCTAGAAGCCGAATTTGAGCTAAGATCTTCCTGACCCTGAGGCAGTCACTTCATTATACCATTTTTCCTCCTTTAAGCAGACTTGTCTGATAGATAGTAGGTGTTTAATAAATGCTTGATTGACCAACTGACTGATCCTAAAATTTGTCTTTGTTTCTATTTTAATGCCTTACATTTCTTAACTGCTTAGAAATGCTTCTGGGAGAGCAAGTCCCAAGAGTCCCTCACAAACCTTTAATTTCCCTTTTCTCCATGGCTCCACAGAAAGCAGTTAAATGGACTAAATGTTTTAGGTGGAGTCCAGAACTTTAAAACCTGTTTGTCTTCTGAGTTCCAAGGCAGGAAAATAAAGGAACTCTTGCAGAATTTCACCTCTGCCGCTTACAAATTTTTGCCCCTGGCAAAAATTACCTTCTCCTACCCCTGGCTGTTGATAAAAATGGACCATTCTCTTGGGAGATAACAAGAGCCCATATTTGCCTGGAATGCTTAACCAGACATCATCTTCACGTCTTGATACCAGGTATGTATTTAGTGGGAGTGCATCTCCTATGAATGGATTCGTCTACTTGTTTTATGGTAAAATGTCAGTTTTCTTGGATGCATTTGCACTCATTTATTGAAGAACTTGATTATCCTTAATAACAACACCCCCCATTTTTAACAATGTTTCTTCAATATTGTTTATGAACACATGACAGATAAGCAAAAAAAAAGAAAAGGTAATCTTTGAAAGATTTTTTTTCCCTACAGAACCCATATAGTCTTATGAACTTAGATCACTTAGATTCCTACTTCCCTATCTCAGGTATTCCTAGTCACCCACCCCCCAAAATCTCATTTTCATTGAAATACCCACCAACAGTCTTTCTGAGCCTAAAGGTCTTCAGTGTTAAGGACATGGAACATTACTCCTTTGGGCTAGGGTTGAAGAAACATGTTCTTGATATGAAGAGCTTTACTTAAGGCATTTCTAGGCTCATAATGATGTTGCAGGAACCTTCCCCCCTCCCTTGGAGTCACTTCATGATCAGCAGTATTTTTGGACTGAAAAGAGCACAGCAAAGGGATATAATACAAAACAAATGAACAAAACTGTTAAAAAAAACTGTGAGGTTAAGCTCTTAACTCTAACCTTTGAGCTTTACTAACTATATGGCAATGGTTAAATTATTTAAATTCGCTGTTTCAGATCTAGATTTCAATCCCCAGTAAACTACTACTTGGCTAAGTGAGTGCCTTTGAAAATGTCACTTTATCCCTCTGATTATTAAGCTTTAAAGGAGACTTTGGAGATTAAAAAAGACCATAGGTTTAGAGTAGAAGAAGTACTTAAAAGTCTTGTAGCTAAATCCTTTCATTGAGCCTGATATGGCCTCAAGGCTGCAGGTTCCCCACCCCTGAACAAGGTTAAGTGACTTGGCCAGAGTCACAAAGCTAATAAGTGTCTAAGGCTAAATTTAAACTCAGGTAGATGGGTCTTCCTGACTCTATCCACTGTGCCACTTCACTGCCCCAAGGCATCTTTCAGCTCTACATCTTAAACCATCCATTCAGATTTCCTTTTCCTCACACATGTGAAACTCTACTCTTGACTAGTAGCTCAAGTTAAGATCCTTTATCTTTGGAGTTTAGAACGACATGTTTTTATTGCTCTGTGATATTGGGTCGTTATAGGGATACTTTTCTGTACACAAAGTTCTGGGATAATCAATGTGTGAATTGACTAAAAATATTGTCTCTTTTTCTTGGGTCATTCCCCATCCCTTGTTGTGGTTGAATTACAACTCATTACTTGAGTCAAAATAAAGAGTAGAGGAATATTCCTTTCAAGGACTACTGGGGTAAAAAACAGATAGATTAATGAACAAATAAGTAAAACAAAGGAAAAAAAAACAAATAAAGGGCTGGGCTGGGCCAGGATCAATATTAACTCTAAAGAACAGATGATAAAACAGATGCCTCTTTTCTCTCAGCAGAAAGGTATCATACTACAAATAGTGAATATGTTTGGTTTAGCTTCATTGTTTTTTTTCTTCTATATGTAGTACTTCTGTGGTTTCTCTCATCCCCACCTTGAAGTTTTGAGCCAGGTGAATAATCAAAAATACCTTCACCCTTTTAGGAAGAGAGCACCGGTCTTACATGTCATTAATCTAATTAATCAGCCCAAGTTGAGCTCATCTTTCTAGGTTTTTTTGGTAATAATATTTAAACACTAATAAAGTTTTTTCTTTTCATATTAGTAGGCTCTATGTTAGGATGGCTATTAAAATATCTTATTCATGTACCTGAAAATGCTTTCATAATTTACAGTGGAGATCTGACCAGGAGTGGGATGGGGAAATTTGCTTCCACAACACGGGGATGAAAAACAGTGAATTGAGAAATGTCTGGGATTAAACATCAACGTGTTTCAATAAATTTAATAAGAAAGAAAGAAAATAAATTGAGGAAATTACAAAAGTGGAAAGTTAGCTATATTGAAAAAGGCAGACATGGCACTCAACTCATTTGATCTGAAAGTTTCAAATTATCAAATATAAAACCTTTAGTGATGAAGGAGAAAAAAATGGAGAAATTAATGTGATGTAAATTTTCAAAGTGCTGTCTGGAGAATCCAGGTTTCAACAGGTTTCATGAAGTTAGAAAGCTCTGGCCAACAAGATTAAATCTACACAGGGACCAGTCTTACTATGTTGAAAAAGAAGTTTTGATGCTGACGTGATAGATCACTGTCTGCCACAGTAACATTTTCTGTTTGTTTATTTTCTTAAGAATCTTCAGAAAGATTGCTGCCCACCAAAACTCGCCAAGGTACATAAGGAGTTAGGGGACCTCACATTATTCTTTTCCTTTACCCTGCCTTTCATGCTTCCCTCATTCTCATCATGTTCTTCCTCTTCCTCCTCTTTTTCCTCGCTCCCTCCCTTGCCAAATGACAAATGTCATGACATTTTTGTTTGCTTGTTTGTTTGTTTTTTAACTTGGTTTTCCTTCTTTGCGTCATCCGCCAACAGATTTTTTTAAATAGGAGAGGTAACTTTTCCCTTATAATAAACCTATTAGATTACGACATTTAATTATCCTATTCCTTACTAAAACTTTTAAACTAAAGCCAAGTACTTTAAAATATGTTAATGATAGTTATCCCTAGAGGTGGAGATATATACATATGTACACACATACATACATACAAATATAAATATAGCTACAATAACATATTTATATACATGTAGTAGTTTTTAAGGTATGTTCATATTATTTGAAGTAATGTTGCGATATTGAAACTGTAGAAATAAATGGATCTATTTACCTTGAAAAAAATTTCAGCATAGGGATAATTACTTTTTTAAATAATTCTCTGACTTAAAGTTAGAAACTTTGGCTTAACGTTTTATGATAATTGTACCAATTAAAATGATCTTTTATGATTTAAAAATTCTCTCAAAATCGGTTTATGCACTATAAATATAACAAATACCAGTGATGATTTGTCCTATTCCACCTAATTTCAGATAAATTAATATTCTAATTTACATTCATCACCTACTCTAAATACATGGAAAATCAGAATAATGTCACAGAATTTGTTCTCTTGGGACTTTTCCTGAGCAAAGAGATGAAGACAATATGTTTTGCATTTTTCTTGCTGTGTTATTTTGCAATCTTCCTGGGTAACTTCATCATCTTCATCACTATCACATATAGCCATCTGATTCAGCAACCAATGTACTATTTTTTGTGTCACTTGGCCCTCACGGATCTGGCCTATACTTCCACCATCATCCCCACACTGATCAGAGACTTAGCTGCCAAGAGCACAAACATCTCCTTTAATTGCTGTATGACTCAGCTTTCTGCTGCTCACTTGCTGGGAGGTGTTGAAATGTTCATCCTGGTATCTATGGCCTTTGATCGCTATGTTGCCATCTGTAAACCTTTGCGCTACACAGCCATTGTGAACCGGCACACATGTAACATGCTGATATTGACTGCCTGGGCAGTGGCCTTTTGGCATTCCATTGCCCAGCTGCTCATGGTCCTTTGGTTACCCTTCTGTGGCCCTAATCAGATCGACCATTACATATGTGATGTGAAACCCCTCCTGAAACTGGTCTGCACTGACACTCATGTTGTTAGTGTCTTGGTCATTGCTAACAATGGGATGGTTTGCTTGATTACTTTTCTTGTCCTTCTTGCATCATACATAGTCATATTATATAATCTTCGAACACACTCAGTAGAGGGCAGGCGCAAGGCCCTCTCTACCTGTGGCTCCCACATCATGGTTATAGTCCTTTTCTTTCTGCCCTGTGTCTACACCTATGTGCCACCTCCCAGTGACAACAATAATGAGAAGGAGTTTTCTGTGTTGTACACTGTGATTGCACCCATGCTGAACCCTCTTATCTATACACTGAGGAATACAGAAATGAAGAATGCCATGAGGAAGCTGTGGTGCCACAAAATATAATAGTATCAAAATAAAACATATAGGATTCAGCTTGATCTATCTCTTGAGTCCATGGTGTCAAAGTCAGTTTTAATATTCCTCGATCTTTGAATAATCCCAAGAAATACCTTTAAAAAGATATGGATTAATCTTGTCAAAATCTTTGATCTCTGCATAACCCAGTAGCAAGAACATGTGTGTGTGTGTATGTGTGTGTGTATGTATATATGTATACATGTATAATATATACACATAAGTACACACAATTTATACTAAATAAATGTTTATTGAATAAATTAAACAAGCTCTAAAACGCTCCACAGAACTTGCTTCAGCTGCCCTCGTGGCTTTTGGAACAAATTGCTCTCCTCAGTCCATTCTGAGGGGAATTCTTGTCATGTTGGGAGTAGACACCCATCATTCCCAACTCACCCATGAATCTGAGGCCCTGCAGGTACCCTCAACCTGGTTCACCCTGTCTGCAAAGATAGTTATACCGTTGTGTGGCCACTGCACATTCTACAGCTTCTTGAAACCACAGGTAAGAGTTGAGTTCCAGGTAGACAATAAAGGTGAAGGAGAAGCCCTGAAAAAGGGTTGGCAAGACCTCACACAAAGGTGCCGGTTTTCCTTTAACACCCCATATACTCGACTGACTACCTGTTAACTTCCTATACTCACAAGAAGGGGGAGGAATTCATGGAGACCAGAACAAGATACAATTTTAACATGCAAAAAAATCAAATTAAAATGATACGATGACAAGTATGAGATTTAATCTGTATCCTATGGCCACTCCTGAAGCAGGTCCTTAAAAAAAAAAGCCAGAGTTTCAGTTTGTGATGGATAATTAGAGGTGATTTTCCCACACCAAGATGAATGTCTTGCTATCACTCAATGTAAATCTCTTACAGAAGAGAATTGACATTGTACCTGGAGCTCTATGAAAGGGACTGAATGAGGAATTAGGATGGAAGAACTAGATTTGGAAGAATTTTGCTCAAAGAAATCATAAAAAAGGAAAAAGGGCCCACATGTACAAAAATATTTATAGGAGGTTTTTTTTTGTGTGTGTGTGTGTGTGTGTGTGTGTGTGTGCTGGCAAAGAATTAGAATTTTAGGGGATGTCCATCAATTGGGGAATGGCTGAGCAAATTGTGGTATATGATTGTAATGGAATACTATTGTGCTTTAAGAAACGACAAGCAGCAAGATTTCATAAAAACCTGGGAAGACTTACCTGAACTAGTGCTGAGTGAAGTGAGTAGAACCAGGAGAATATTGTGTGATGATCAACTATAATAGACTTAGCTCTCCTCAGCAATATAGTGATGCAAGACAATTCCAAAATGCTTCCCATATCCAGAGAAAGAACTATGGAGTCGGAATGTAGATTGAGACATATTATTATCACTTGTTTTGTTTATTTGTTTGTTTCTCATGGTTTTTCTCTTTTGTTCTGGTTCTTCTTTCACTAATGTCAAAATATGATTAAAATATTTGCACACATATAGCCTATGTCAGATTTCTTGCTGTCTTGAGGAGTGGGGAGGGCAAGGAAGGAGAGAGGAAAAATAGGAACTCTAAATCTTATAAAAATGAATGTTGGTAACTGCTTTTACATGTAACTGGAAAAAATAAAATACTATTAACAAAAAAAGAGATAACTTTCAAATTCTTGAAGACAGCAATATACTCATCCCTCAAGTATTCTTTTCTACAGGAAAAAAATAAGGATATGCCATTTCTTCAACCAGTCATTGCATGGTGTGATCTTGAAGTTCTTCACCATTCTGGTTACCATTATCTGGTTGTTACATAGTTGTCAATGTTACTGTTAAAAAGTAAAATACAGAAGTGAGCTCAATAGTCCAGGTGTAATCTGCTCAGGGATGAGTTCAGTTGAAATACCAACTCACTAATTGTATATATATATCTTATAGCAGCTTATAATTATATTAGATTTCTTTTTTCCCTTTCCATACTGCACTTTTATCTTATAATATGCTTATGGTCTGCTAAAACTCCTGAATCTTCTTAAGGTGAAATATTGACTATGGATGATTCCTCAATTTGAACTTTTTTATCTTTGAATGACTTAATAACTCTGATAAATGAAATAATAAACCATGCTTCCTGAGGAATGATGAAACATGCTACATACCTCCTAACACATAGATGTTGGCCTAAATGCATAGAATAAGGCATATTTTTGGACATGACCATTGTGATATTCGTTTTTTTCTTGATCATAAATATTTGTTTCCAGTTACTTGCTTTCCTTTTTCTTTTCTTTCTTTTTCCCAATGGAAAAGGGAGACAACTGAGGCGACAAATAAATTCTTGTTAATTAGAAATATACATAAAAAAAGAAGCAAAAAAAAGAGAAATCAACATGGGTCTATACAGGACAGTCTCAGCAATTTCCAAAAGTTGTTCATCAAAGATGTGACACTCAATGTTGAGTTGGATATTTAAAAGACTTGTGCTCAATAACTCTGAAATCTACAAATCCATTTTTTTCCTTATATAAACCAGGAACACTTGAAGCTGAAGCCAATGTCATTAATATGTATGCATGTATGTATGTGTGTAGACATGTATATATACATGTATATCTGTGTGTATATGTGCATAATGTATATCTTTGTGGCATGGAGAAAGCTCTTATGGTTTTATAGGGTAATTGAATTTCCCATCAATATTGTCCCATATTTCAGTGCCAGCCTTGAGATTTGTTTCCCAAACTTCTTATATATTATGTCCTTTCTTCAATATGGTGTAGAATATTCTTCTAGAACACAATCACTTTTATTCTCCCTCTATTTACTTTGATCCAAATATTCTCTGTCTTGGCAATCAGAGAAGGAGGAGGAAAATCACCAACCCCAACATTATCACCTCTCCTTTCTGTACTCTGGAAGAGGAGAAGGGAAAAGAAGTAAATTTTAAAAAAAAATCATTCTCAAGAGCAGAGTTCTTTTTTTCTTCTTTTTTTTTTTTTTGTCCCCACAGTTGACTCTTTTCCTAACTGCCAAGGATGATTCCTTAGATCTTGGCTACAGAGTTGGATAGTTTATTTTTAAAGGACACTATGTTTCTGATATTTCTGCCATGCAAAGGCTAAACACTAGAATTTCATGAATTTAAACAAGGAGCTCTTTCACACTGTACAAATGAGTAAAGATGTTTTTGCAGTTTTCATCTACTTTCTAAACTCAGTTTTGCATCCACTGTAATATTCACATGAGCCACACAGTGTGTGAATTCTTCACTTATTCCATCCTTTACAACTTGTAAAATAATGAAGTCAAATCTGAAATGTTGAAAATGTGACTATCCTAAATCTGAAAAGGGTAAAGCCTTGATGCCTCATAATCTCTTTTGCCTGCCCCTTAAATTTTGTAATGTCATAAATTGGTATAGAATATACAGGTGTTCTGTAAGTACCTTGATAAACCCTTGAATACAATGATACGATAAGATTAATGAATAAAGAATGTTGACGAGCCATAATTTTGAAAGATGCTTTATAGTGCATAAGAAAAGTGTTTGAGAAACCTAATAAAAAAGCTAATGCACTAATTCAAGTTTATGGGAATGGGAACCTATAAGAGGGTGATATCAATAGGAATAAATTTAGATGAATGTGGTAGATAATTTAGAAGCAGAGTATTCAATACTGCAGGTGATAGGAAGGGAAATACTGATCATGATACTGAAAATGATAATGGTAATAACTCACATTTATATATTGTTTTTAAAGTTTACATATCTTTGTATAAACATTATCTCATTTGATCATAACAAAAATACCATGAGGCAGGTCAGTCACTTTATTAACATCTAAGAGTACAAATATAAAATAAGAGTCTCTCCCCTCAATTAACTTGCATTCTATTTGAGAGAAATACTATGAATATGTATATTCTAATACATGGACATATACTGAGTATACCAAAAGGCAATGTCTGCACTAAGCCTTCTGAAAAGCCCTGTAAAAGTACACACACACACACACACACACACACACACACACACACACACACAGGCACACACTACATAATTCTGGTATTTAAATAAATAATACTAAGAGGTAAGGGTTTTTTAAGGTACTCAGCCACAGTCAGTTCAGTTACATGCAGGTATCACTCCAAAGCTAAATACATTCTCTTGAGCAGGGTAGGGCAGTGGGATCAACAGTATCTCTGCAGTTGAACTGAAGATGGACAGGGTAGCTAAGTGGATGTCTAGTCATTAGGTTTGCCTGGTGGTCCCATCAAGGTTAGATGGAATCCTTGGCCCAAAGTGGGAATTTGATAGCTTATCATTCTATCACCAGATTGACCACACACTTAGCAAATATTTGAGTGAGGATAAGAACTTAGATCTTGCTGAGTTCAAGTGCTCTAAGAAAACCTGAGCAAATTGACACCAACAATTCTAGCAACTGACTAAAATGAGTAAATCAGAAGGGGAAAAAAGGGAAGTATAAATTCGGTTTTGGAAAGGGTTATTTTAAGGCAACAATGAGACATACAGAGAGAGATGCCTAGGGAAGAACTGGAAATGAGTATCTGAAGTTCAGGAGACAGCTTAGGCCTGGAGACAAGATTGTGGTAAGCATCTGCAGAAATGAGATTTTTGAATTTTATACAGAGGAAAATATAAAAAGATTCCAAGGGAGAGAGAGCTACTAGAGGGTAAAAGAAGGAAGCATCTATGCATGGTAAAGAATCAGGAAGCGGAGGACTGGCTGAGAAAATAAATGTCAGAGACAGTGGCAAGAGAGGAATGAAAACCAAGATAATGTGGTGAATCACAGAATTCAAAAAAAAAAAAAAGAAACCCAGAGATATAATGGAGGAGAACATTCAATTGTGTCAAATGCTGCAGAAGTCATGTTAAAATGATTTCTTGACAAGTATACAATAAGCATTCAAGACAGCAGGTATTTTAGAATATTGGGAATACAACCAGATGACAATGTTTTGTGATGAATTGTTCTTTAAAAGTGAGTGTTTATCCCTAGGTATTGCTGTAATTGACAAATTGGGGGGGGGAGGAGAAAATCAGCTGAAATTTTCTGTATCTCTTTGTATCATGTCATAAAAAGCTTTGTCTGGTGAAATGGAATCTCCCAATGTTCTTTTAAAATTTTATTAACTAGGTGTTATTAATTGTAATATATATTAATATACACATATTAATATATTAGATATTATATAAGTATATAAAATAATATATTAAGTACATTTTTGAGTTAAGGAGTTTGAATGCCAAAAGTTTAGTGTCTGATATTCATATTTAGCTAGAAACCTGACAGGAACCAAGAAGCAAAAGGAAAAAAAATATTTCCCCCTGCCCCAAAGTTTTCTGCTCTACTCTAAATAGGTTAAAACTCTGGCTGCTTCCAAATGCCTCTGGGAATGCATTCCCTGCTTCCACATGCACCTTCAGAAACAGACAGTTCTAGACGAAACTCTCAGAATACTTTTTTTTTCAGCTTAAAAAATTAATGTGAAGTTAGGGATTTAGGATGCCTGTTTGCATTCTCTGGGATACTATCTGGGAGAGAAGGCAGATTTCAGGATGATAAATCCTCTTGCAATTCAAATAAATTTGTCTCACCCTGAATAAGACCATTGTCTTTCAAGTGATTCAAAAGACAGTCTTGAGATCCTCTTTTGAACCACCGCAGGACTTCCCATCTTTGTGTACTGACTGCCCAGGGACAAGTCAAGATTTCATGCTCCAGGTTTGGTTTTCATAAGTGAACATGAATCAGGGACAAATCTACCTGGCTATATATGAGGATGTAAGATCTTTTTTTTTTTTTAAATTTTTATCCCCCTTCACCTCATCGTATTTTATATTTCTGTTCATTCCTTTCTTCCCTATTCTATCCCTATATATCTGACTATCAATACCAGAAAATATGTCAAACATATTTCTTCTATTTATACCCATTCTGCTAACATCAACAAGTATGGAACAATCCTGGGATCTCACTGACAGACCCTTTTGTTTGACAAGATTTCAGTTAGAGTGACTACTTCAGCATAACACTCGGAATTTTCCAAAGCCCTTTCTCGTATATTGTCTGATCTGATTATTATATCCCTATCATATAGGTGATTTTTAATCCCCTATTTTTCAGATGTGGAAAATGAGGCTCAGAGACATTGAGATTTACATTAGGTCATGAAAGAAATTTTACAAAAGTCAGGATTATATCCATGTCTCTTGATTCCAGGATTTTTCCATCATGGCAGTTCCTTTTATCTACCCTAAACAGACATTGTACTGGAGCAGGGCTTCTTGATTTGGAATCTACATACACTGAAAACATATTGAATAGATATCATGGAATCCATGAGCTAGGATGAGAAAAGCTGTATTTACATCAACTAATTCTTGATTTAAAAAAAATTTCTTCAATTATTTCAAAACAACATCCCGAAAAAGGTTCCATAATTTACACCAGATGGCTAAGGAAATATGTGGCATATAAAAAGCCTAAGAAATCCTCAACTAAAGGGAGAAATGTATGTAGCCTGATGAGTTTTTAGTCATCTCCATAATTTTTATACAGATACCACTTTGGTCTTTTTCATTTTTATCTCATTAAATAGTTCACATAAAAAGGGCATCCTATTAAAATAACCACATACTTAGATCTCAGCCTCAAATCCATGAAAAAAATAACAGCATGTCAAAATTAAAAAAGAAATAGTGTTTTCCTTTGGAACATTTAATAAACTCTAATTTTTGTTCACAGTAAAGAACATTGTATATGTACCCTAAAACCTGAGTTTGAATACAGTTCTGTCATTTAATAGGCACGTGAAACTGAAAAGTCACTACTCACCGTGAGCTTTTATTTCCTGATTTGCAAAATCTGGAGATTTACTGCAATTAACAGAGAATTCTCTGGCTACATTCAAGTCCTTTGTAATTTAAATGAAACAATATTCAGGTTTCTAGAAAGGTAAGGAGAAAAACATTAGCTTCTCAATTATGATATCGTTGTCTTTTAAAATGTCTAAAACTATCAGAAACAATACATAGGTAAACATTCAGTATGTGAACCCCATTTTGGAAGATACAGAAATTTAATGATCCCTTCTTGCTGTAACTGTTTGAGCCCTAAAACCAGGACATACTTCACTCATTAAAATTTATTCCTAAACTAGTATCCATCTGAGGTTTTTCTGGAGATTTGGAAAAGCTTTCAAGCTCTAGAAATAGGATGAACAAGAGTTACGTAACACATTTATTCTGAGTGGCAACTCAAGCACTTATGGATATTTCCTTTCCAAGTGACCTCTAGACCCTTTTACTCAAATGGGGACAGAATGAGATTCCTGCATGTCTTTGCCAAAGCACAAAGCAGGACATTGAGTCATGAAAGAAAGGGGGGAGTTTTATCAAAAGTGTATAATAATTGTATTTTAACTAGAAATGCCAAAAAACTCTCTACCCCAAAATAAACACTCCTTTTAATATATTACTGTTATTATAATTTGTATTCATCTCTCCTTTTGATTCTATAATGATTATAAAATGAATACAACCACTGCTACTGGAAAGGGATGTCTCTCTACTGCCCTGTGACCTCCTCATTATTCCTTTAACTATACAAGCCAAAGTATGCTTTCCTGGGTAACACTTCTCTCTAGATATTTCTTGATTATTAGAAAATAAGATTGTTGAGAGCATGGATTATCTTTTGTTCATCCAAGTTTTTAGTATAGACTTAGCCACATATTAGGTACTTACTGCATACGAGTACATACTGCATTGAGTACTTACTGCATACAAGATGAAAGACAACATTGGGAACTGAGGAGAGACAGGGCCTCAGAGCAAGGAAGACATGAGGTCAAGCCCCAATGCCGACACATAGTGTAGACCTGGGCAGTTCATTGAAGCTTTCAAGGGCTTGGGGAATTCTAAAAAAGAGGTCTAGTGCAGTTACCCATGTGCATTGAAAAAGAGTGATCCTCACTGAGAATTCCTTATAGTAGTGAAATCATAGATTCAACCTAACAACAACAAAGGTAAGTATGACTCATAGCACTGGACTGTAGTATTTTTCTTTAAATCAGTTCTTCACCTTTTTTGGTTGTTGTTATTATTTATTTTCAAATCAATCTACTTCACAAACACAAAATAGTTATATAGATTTTTACTTTGCAGAAAAAGAGGGAAAAGATATCAGCAAACTGAAAATTAAATATAAATCAAGAATATGATATGACAAAAAAAGTTAAGTCTTCTCATTCATTGAAAGGAAGCACAGTCCCTACAGGGGTGGGGAACCTGTGGCCTTGAAGCCATGTGTGACCCTCTAGGTCCACAAGTGCAGCCTTTTGACTGAGTCTAAGTTTTACATAATAAATCTGTTTATTAAAGCTCTATGAAGTTTGGATTCAGTCAAAGGGCCATGCTTGAAGACCTAGTTGGCCACACGTGACCTCATTGCTGCAGGTTCTCCATCCCTGTATCTAGGACTATGAAAGGAACATTCCCACCATACTCTGTCTTGTTTATACCCTATTCAGAATATTGTGCTCTATCCTAGGTTTCACGTGGATGCTAATTGGTCACAGAATGTCTCAAATAGGGCAACCAAGAGAGATGATGGCTTCTTTATTGTGTTACCTAAAAAGTAATTTAAACAACATGATATTTAGTCTGGGGAAGTGATGAACTGATAACTACCTTCAAGTAATTGTAAGTTTCTTGTGGAAGAAGTAGTACACTTCTTTTATTAATTCGAAAGCTTAACATAGATGGAGGAGCTTGGGGTGGTTGTTGCAAACAGATTTATTCCCAATATAAGGACAAATTACCAAAAGTTAAAGAGCTATTGAAAAGGAAAATGAGTTGCCTTGGGAAGGAGGGGGATCTTTAAAGAAATGCTGAATGAATTCCCAGGTATATTTTAGGAGGGATCCTTTTTTCAGACACAAGTTAGAATAGATTTCTTCTAATGTTCTTCTAATGTTCCCTTTAGCTCTGGCACTTAAGGAATGACTAAGCTTACATTCTACTAGAGGCATAGGAGTACATAAAGAAATATAACATATATCCAAGTAAGTAGAACATAAGGTATGATGTGATGGTTCCAAGGAGAAGATGGAAACTAAGTTGAGCATTGAAGGATTAATAATTCCTGATGTTTGGAAAATCTTTTTTCAGGTTTTCAAAACCATTTACATAGATTACAGTCTTTGCTTCTTCTACCCATCCAGTGAGATAAGGAATACAGGTTTATTATTTTAATTTTATGGATGAGGAAATGAAGTCAGAGAGCATCAAAGTGATTTTTTAAAATAATACAAATTGCAATAATAATAATACAAAAATAGTACAAATTTATAAATGGTAATTATGACAGGTGGCATTCAAGTCTATGTGAGTTACAATATGAAGCCTCCACACTTTCCATTATACTATATTTCCTTTGAAGAGGGTAGAAGAATTAAATTGGTTAGAATTTAATTGGATTGTTTAACAAGCTGCCTTTGCTTTTAGGTAAGTTTCATTTGTTCATTCATATGTCTTCAATTTCCTTCATTGGATTTCTCTTTCTCTTGTCATCTCTGTTTTAGTCTGTCTCTGTCTGACTCTCTATTTCTGTTTCTTCCTGTCTTTGTCAGTCTGTCACGGTCACTTTTTCTTTGTCTCTGTCTTTGTTACTGTCACTTTCTTTCTGTCTGTGTCTATGTCTATCTTTCTGTTCTGTACAGAGTCAATCCTAGGAATTCAAACATCCTCATTTTACCCACTCATCCACTCCCTAACCTGTGGCTTTAGGCATACTGAATTGTTTCCTCTTACTATTAAATCTGACTGTCTGCTGAAGGGACGCTTAATGACTAAACCAAGGTTTTGATTCTGATTCTGTTTATTTTCAGCTATGTGATATTAAATAGGTCATTTTTTTTTACCATCACTCTTTATCAGAAAATGGGGGTGGTGGTGTTACACTACATGCCAACTACCATTCCTTCCGGCTCTAGATAATGTTTTCAATAATTGTCTTTAATTGAATGTGATATTCTATGCAACAATAAGTTAACTTTTTTTTTTCTTTTCTCTTTTCAGTTACAAAGATGAAGCTTCTGTCTAAGGGGGTAATAAAGCCAAAGGCAAACTGCATTTTGAAAAATAACATAGACCCTTGTTTGCAGAAGTTTGAGGAAATTAAAAGGCAAGTTTTCTTTTTTTTTCTTTTTTTTTTAGGCAATTGGGGTTAAGTGACTTGCCAGGGTCACACAGCTAGTAAGTGTGAAGTGTTAGGTCTGAGCCGGATTTGAACTCAGGTCCTCTGAATTCAGGTCCTGTGCTCTATCCACTGTACCACCTAGCTGCCCCCAAGGCATTAAATTTCCAAAAGGTAACCCAGCCTTTGCCAGTGTATATGTGTATTTGTGTTTACAATAAAGATCTAAGTACAGTGAAAGATACAAGTAGATGGGAAGATGTTACCCAGGAAATCCTTCTCCATTCATGGTATAATCTAAATGAAAGACATCCTTCATCTAG
The DNA here is from genome assembly GCF_003287225.1 of Phascolarctos cinereus. Lineage (NCBI taxonomy): Eukaryota > Metazoa > Chordata > Mammalia > Diprotodontia > Phascolarctidae > Phascolarctos > Phascolarctos cinereus. Next base: position 246,431,986 of record NW_027556402.1, on the reverse strand, counting down.
CTGCTTTTTTGTTTGTTTGTTTGCTTCTTTGTTTATTCCTCATTCTGTGTATATGGTTAGAACAATTTTTAAAGCTTGTGATGTACCTTATGCAGAAAGTTCTACAGTGTTCTGAGGTTTGATGCAAGGAATATAATGTCATTTGGAAAAAAAATGGGTGAGGCCTCAGCAGCTACAGGGAATTCCCTCTTCAACTTGGCTTCTCTTCTGATTTTCCTTCAAGACAATGGTGACCAGAATTGGTGAACATACGTCTCCTTATTTTATGCCTTGTTTAATATTAGCTATCAGGGAGTATCTTGGATGTTTTATATATCAAGAAACCTTGTAGACTTTGGATGGATACATGAGAAACACTACTGAGAGAACATTAAGTTAGAAGCTTGCTGAACCACATCAAAAGCTATAGCAGTTGACCAGTGGTATGCTAGGCACTTAAGAAATACCTGTTGATTTGGTTTGTTTTATGTTTTGAAGTAGTTTGACATTTTATATTTGCAGTCACCTCTATGATTGCAAAAGAGAATGGCTATGGTATAACACATGCAAACCTGTCTATTCCCTATGAATGAAAGTATGAAGGATGTTCTTAAGAGATGTGTAAATTAATATTAATCGCATTTTTATAGATGGGAAATTAAACATACAGATCAATAATTGTTAATATACTTATATGTACCAAGGTCTTCAATATGAAACATACTGTTTCTCTAAATCCTGGCAAGTCACTCAATTTCTCAGTATTCTAGGCAGCTAACCTCTCTAAGGGCATTACTTGAAGAAAAGGTGCTAACATCAACTGAGAGAGAAATTCCCTCACTTGGAAGTTCCATATAACAATACGATTATAGTTCCTGTCCCTATCCTTTGAACAAATGCATAATGTCCCAGATATCTTCTTTCTGCAGAAAGAAATGGCAAATCACTTTAGTATCTTTGCCAAGAAAACTCCAAATGGGGTCACAAAGAGACAGATGCAACTGACATGACTGAACAACAGTTTTCGTTAGTCTCCGATATCTTAAAAATTGATGCCCCATTTCCCCTATAATTGTGTTAATTCTAGCATTCATACGATTCAGGTGTCTTTGTTCCAACTTTGTTGACTATTCCCTTATGTCTGCATCTTATTTTAGAACATCCAGGAAATAAATATCAGAATCCAAGTATGATTCCTCCAGATTCATTGATGGTGGAATGTTTCATGTAAATACTGTTGCAGGTATCTTGCTTCCTACCCTGGGGGGAAAAAAAGGAAAACAAGTATACACATTTATTAAAAAAAAATAAAAACATACAACAAGTACAGTGGACCTGGGTTACAAGTTTATGGCAGAGGTGTGTTGTGGGAAACATTCTGATATGCTTGAAAGATTTGATTTGAGAGAATTGGTGGATGTCCAAGACTTTTATCCAAGGAGTATTATAAGTCATGATGGAAGATAGAAGATCTAAAGGAGAAAGAAGAAAATATGGAAGAGGGTAAGAAAAGGAACAATAAAGAAGAGGAGAAGGAGGAGTGAGGTTAATGAGATATTTCCATGCTAGAAAATCAGAAACATGGTGATACATCCAGGAAACAAAAGAGAAGAGAGATAGAGAGTTCAATCTTGTCCCTAAATCTCATATTAACATTACACCTTTACTACATCCTCAATTGCTGCAAAGGTTGCAAAAATAAACCACTACTCATATCTCTTACAACTGTCACAGTAAAGATCATTGCTTCTTGTAATTAATCTCATTTTTCCTCCCTCACCTTGTAGTATTTCTTGATTTCATGATGATCAGAGGGACCTACTCACTGATTCATTAGTCCATTAGTGTTATTTTTTCTTCTACTTTTCAAAAAATGATTTTTGACAACCAGCATCATATTCATATTTGATATTTGTTGCAGTATCCCTAAAATGACAGCTTTTAGTCTATTTTTTTAATTAAAATGTCAGTATTTCCTTTTTTTAACCAACTCAATTTAATTATTTTAAGAACTGGCTGATATAAGGTGTGTCCTCACACACACACAAAAAAGATCTTCTTCATGATTTAGAAGTCCATTAAAATGGACTTTTAAGATAGTCTCATATCTTTTAAAGCCATATTGCATTTTTAACTTATAGGTATAAATAGATTTCAATAGCATAAGAAGGGCTAATGGATAGATATTTAATCTTAGAAGAATACTCATCATCTAGATGAAATTAAAACAAGCCTATGTATTTTCATTTAAATATATTTTTAAAAAGCCAAAATGTAGAATTAAATTATATCCATAAACTGCTAATGAGACTTTCATTCAAAAAACATCTACAAACTCAGTACTTTTACTGATTTGTCATATATGGTAATTTTAGATGAATTAGAATTCTTCAGGAAAGCTGTCCTCTGCTGTAAATACATGGAAAATCAGAACAATGTCACAGAATTTGTTCTCTTGGGACTGTTCAAGAAACCAGATATTAAGATGATATGTTTTGTAATCTTTTTGTTCTGTTATTTTGCCATCTTCTTTGGGAACATTATTATCTTCATCATTATCATATGCAGTCATTTAATCCAACAACCTATATACTACTTTCTCTGTCCTTTATCCTACTCCCCCTGTGGTTCCCAGGCTACTCAGGGACTTAATTGCCAAGCAAAAATCCATCTCTTATAACAGCTGTATGACTCCGCTCTTTAAGGCTCATTTTCTTTAGGTGTTGAAATGTTCATTCTGGTGTCTATGGCCTTTGATTGGTATATCGCCATCTGTAAACCTTTACATAGCATGATCATTGTGAATATACAGAGATGTAACATGATGCTCCTGATGGCCTGGCTAGTTGCCTTTTGGCGTGCTGTTATCCAGATGATCATGGTCAATCGATTACCTTTCTGTGGTCCTAATCTAGTGGATCACTATGTATGTGATGTGAAAGCCCTCTTAAAACTTGTCTGTACTGACATACGTATCCCTAATATCTTTGTCATTGCAAACACTGGGATGGTTGTCTTGGCCACCTTTCTGGTTTTGGTGGCATCTTACATCATCATATTATATAACCGTAGGAACCATTCATCAGATGCTCAATGGAAAGCCCTCTCCACCTGTGCTTCCCATGTCATGGTTGCTGTTCTGTTCTGTGTACCCTGTATCGCCACCTATATCCTACCTCCCAGTGCCAGCCAAAATGATAAGGAGTTCTCAATGTTTTATATAATCATTGCATCCATGATGAACCCTCTCATGTATACACTGAGAAATACAGATATGAAGAATGCTATGCAGAAGGTATGGGCAATGCAAATATTTTTACTATTCAAATAAAAGAGAATTTTAATTTGATTTTTCATTTAAGGCCTTTTGAAGAAATTACAACATACTACTTTTTCATCATTTTTTTTCTAGGGAAAAACTTAATTTTTTTCCTCTTTTTTATTTTATTTCTTTGTAACATTAATTAAAACTTTTAAATTTCCTAATTCTCTTCCTCCCTCCCACCTCCCTTACCCATTAAGAACGCAAGAAATATGGCAATTATACATGTGAAATCGTGCAAAACATTGCTCCACATTGGCCATTTCACCAAAAAAAGCGAGAATTATAAAGTAAATGGAAAAAGAAATCAATCTTCCCTAAGAATAAGGATGATTTTTTTTTAAAGTCCAAAATGTCATGGATGAAAATCAGGAATCTTAGTTTATGCACCTTTATATCTGGATTGGTACCTAGTACAGTATTTTTACACAGCTCCAACTTCATAATTTCCCCAATGATATAGAATGGAAAAGATTAAAGAGAAGAATGATCTATTATAATGTTCCTTTGCTATGCAATTTATTATTCCATGTCTAGATACTTAACACCGTCAAAAATAATAATACAGCCTACGGAGTCAGTAAAAGGGCAGCCTACAGAAGGATTGTGAAATAATCACTTTTCTCTTATTTTTTAATTTCCTCCTATTTCTTCTCTACTATTCTCAGTTACAATCTTCTTATACTTTACTGCCCTCCACACATTACCAAGGCCTACTTGCTTATCTAAATTAATTACACTTCTTATCTTAAGTCCCGGTATTTGTATTGTCTGTCCCCAGTGCCTCCACAGTTTCCTTTTCTCTTTCCTACCTCCTAGCTTCCCTGGCTTCTTTCTAGACTAAGCTCAAATTCTTTCTTCTGGAGAAGGTCTTTCCTGGTTCTCAACTAAATACATCTAGTACCTGCTTATTCAGATTGATTGCTTTTGACACTGTATTTTAATAGGATGTACTAAATCTAGATCCATAAAAAAATTATACTATTTTATGTCCTAACTTAGAATGTATTCTCCCATGAAAGTAGGAAGAATGTTTTGGGTTTTCCCATTTCTTTTTATTCTCTGTGTTTATCACAGTGCTTGGCTACTATCAAGTGCTTACTACTTGCTCAGTGATTGACTGCTTGTCTGCACTTTAAGGGAAAGCTGCATGGTATGATGGGAAGGGTACTCGATTTGGTGAGGTAAGAGAGAGACAAGGAGAGAGAGAAGAGAAAAAGAAACATAGAAAGAGAGACAAAGACAGGGTGAGAGAGTGAGAGAGACAGAGAGAAAGACAGAAACAGAGAAACAGAGAGACAGAGACACACAGAGAGATATAAATCTATTAAGTACTTACTACATACCAAACACTGTATAAAGTGCTGGGGATACAAATGTGAGAAAGCAAGATGATCTGTTCTCTCAGTGAGCTGACATTCTAATCAATTAATACAATTCCTAGGGGGAGCAGAAGAATGATTGTTGCTCATGAGCAAGGTTGTTTGGAAAGTGCTGTAGCTAGCAAGAAAGTTTCAAACTTGGCACTTACTAGCTGTGTGACCCTGGGCAGCTCACTTAACCCCAATTGCCTAAAAGAAAAAAAAAAAAAAAAAAGAAAAAAGAAAAAAAAGAAAAAAGAAAAGAAAGAAAGTTTCAAATTGTTCTACAACATTTCATACCTGAACAACTTCTGCCAAATCAGTTAATCTTCCTAGGTCTTAGTTTCTTTATCTAGAACGTCTAACAACGATTCAAACTTTAAATATTTTGAAATTGATTCTGTCACCTTCCTGTCAACCTGCAGTTCTATCACTGCACTCACAAGTGTTGTAACTTTTCCAATTCAAAATAGGCTTCATCAGCTACCACTTTCTTAAAGATGTGTTATCTCCTTTGAGAATGTCTGCTCTCTAAAGATAGAGACACTGTTTTTTTTTTTTTAATTTGCCTTAGCAATCTTTAGCATGATGCTTGGTACATTGTAAGAGCTTGGTACCTTTTTTAGTAATAAATTCATTCATTTTAAATATCACCTTGTATTTCCCCTTCGGAATATTCTGAATATATATATATATATATATATATATATAAATGCATGTGTGTATGTATGTATATATATACATATACACATATACATATATAGCAAAATAAGAATGTTTTGAAACACACACTACTATGCTCATAATCTTCTAGTAGGTAGTAAAACCAAGATATAATTTTGGAAATGTCATTTATTAAGGACCTACTATATACAAGTACATTATGAGTTTCCAGTGACAGGCATAGGAATCTATTTAAGATTGTTCACGTGAATCTTTCATATAAAAGAAGCTAATACAGCATATGTATGTATGCTTATGCATGTATAAGCATATACATTTGTGTGTATATATATAATATATGATAATACTATGTGCAGAATCAATTACCTTTTTTTTTTTTCTGTTTTTGATCTCAGAGAGCAGAACCAGGAAGAATGAGTGAATGTTATAAGTATGTAAATTTAGGTTTTACGTGGAGAGGAAAAATAACTTTCAAAATAGGACGGACTTTGCCAAGGGTTGGTGAATCTCTAATCTCTGCCCTTCTCCCCCTTTTTTTTAATTTTGGAAAACACAGATTTTTCATAAAATATATTATGTTAACATGTATTATGTTAACAAAAATGAGTTCATTGTTACTTCAAGTAAATTATTAAGTATTTTAAATATTATTAGTTTAAATTTCTAAACTTTAAATATTGGGTGAGCTAATCTGCATAAATGAAATAACTTTGGGTTCCTAAACATATTTTTTTCAGTTGAAAGGAGTCTAAAGACCGAAAAGGTTGAAAACTGTGGCATTAACTGAACGATAACTATTTTGCAGAATGTGATAATCCATCAAAATGGGTATATAACATACTTTGATAGATGTACAGAAATTAAGATAATTTGTATCTAGGAATCAAGGATGCCGTGAAGGAGAAGGAAGTTATTTGAAGGGGAAGGATAATTTTCGAAGATGTAAATAATTAGTGAGGACATTTCAGGAGTTGAGAACTATGTCAATAAATGATGAAAGATAAGAAAGAAATGATTATGTGAGCTCCCCACTTTGGCTAGAACATTAACTATGTGGCAGAGTCCTGTGATTTAAAGTTGGAAAGCTAAGACTGGGTGCAGATTGTGGGAGGTCTTAAGTGAAGAATTGCTTGCACCTTCTCAATAAGTAGTCTGGAGCAACAGAAGGGTTTTGAGAAGGTAGGGATTCTTTAACAGCTTCCCTTCTGTCACCTTCACTTAAGGATTAGGTGCCTTAAGGAAAGTTGACCCTGGGGTAAAGGTGTTCTCAGAGTCATCACTACTTAAATGATAACTTAAACATACCTAGTACTGCATTCACAGGCGATTGCTAGTTGCTGCAACTAGCTAAAAGCAAAGACATTTGCTGATATGAGAAAGAGGAAAATATATTTTTTTAAAATGTGAAACACTCTTCAATAAATATATATGGGTAAAATGGGTATGCATTTAGAATACACTAGTTGAGTAGCAGCCTCATGAAAAGGCGACTCATACCTCCAGCATTATTGGGACTAACTATAACAAAATCACTGAATTTGACATTTGGGAGAGACCTCAATAATCCTGATATATTTTTGAAATATGTAGGGGAAATATAGGAAAAGAAGACGTATTTGAGTTTAACATATTATATCATAACATTTTTGAGTTCAAACGTAACCTCAGATACTTACTAGCTATGTGATGCTGGGCAAGTCACTGAATATCGGTCTCAATTCCCTCATTTAGAACAGTACCTATCTCTCAGTTTTGTTTTGTTTTGTTTTTATGAGGATAAAATGAGATAGTATTTTTAAAGGAGTATCTAAACATTAAAGAATTATACAATTGATAGCTATAATAGTTGAGAAATGTTGAGAAATAGTTGAAAAAATTTCCTTGAAAATGTTCATTCGCTTGAAGGACTCTCCCTTTCTCTCTCTCTCTCTCTCTCTCTCTCTCTCTCTCTCTCTCTCTCTCTCTCTTCTCTCTCTCTCCCTCTCTCCCCTTCCTTCCCTCTCCTCCTTTCGGGATTGCTCTAATTTTTAAGGAGTATGTTTTTTTCCCCTCTGATTCCAAGTGAACATTTCCTTCTTTAGATCTTTTACCTATAGCTCTTTGTTCTGTACTCAGAAAAATATAAATTTCTTCCAAATATCATCTCCATATACTTGAAGCTATCATGCTCACCTTGAGTCTTTTCTTTTTCAAGATCTTTATGTTCTGTTGGTTTATGGGGTCCTCATGTGACTTAGAATAAGGTTTTCTAACCATACTGGTAGCCCTGCTCACACCATTTTTCAGCTTATCAATATCCTTATTTTTTTTTTTTACGCAATTGGGGTTAAGTGTCTTGCCCAGGGTCACACAGCTAGTAAGTGTCAAGAGGCCAGATTTCAACTCAGGTCCTCCTGACTTCAGGCCCGGTGCTCTATCCACTGTCAATATCCTTTTTACACCTTGGAACTAAGATTTGGACAGTGTAGATGAGTCCTGACAAAGGCAGGATACACTGAAATTAATATTTCCCTGTTCCTGGTAGCTCTACCTCTATTGATGCAGCCTAACATTACAACAGGGTTATGAATGCAACATCAAATAACTTATGTAAACTTATGGGTTAGTAAAATCCCAAAACTATTTTATTAAAACAATGTGCTCTAGCCACGTATTTTTATTTTGCATTTATTAAATTGATATTTTGAACCTAAGTGCTAGAATTTACATATATCCTTGATGAATTTCAATTTACTCAATATAGCCCAATGTCCAAATCTAGTTGAATAATGTCAAAATGTAATTAGGAAATATTTAATAAAGCAAATTTTAATAATGCAATATACAGCAAAACTCCATGTGTTGTGAGGGCTGTTCCCCCCCTTTCCCCCATATGTCACATGGGGATTTCATTGTGTGGTTCAAAGGGAAACAGAATAGACATTTCTAGCCTCTTCTTCCCACCACTCTTCTTCAAGGGAGACCTTCATTTCTGCCAGGAGGGGAAAGAATCGACAAATGCTACAGAACTGCAGGAGTAAAGGAAATAATTGGTGACACATTCACCTCCAGGGGTTGGGAACCTACAGCCTCAAGGCCACATGTGACCCTCTAGTCCTCAAGTGTGGCCTTTTGACTGAATTCACAGAACGAATCCTTTTGAAGTTTTGATTCGGTCAAAAAACCACACTTGAGGACCTAGAGAGCCACATGTTACCTCAAGACCACATGTTCCCCACACCTGAGACCATACTCAAAAGAGCAATATGGAAACTAATGGGAATTTAAACTCATGGGAATAAAATCAGATGCCAGTGGATTAAGTAACTTTTTTTTTTAATGTGACCATGCCTACCTTGGTATTGGCCTGATTGGCTCAGCCACAAGGAAGAAATAAAGAAAAATTCTGTTTATTTTCTGTCTCCATCTGCACCATCTAATACATAGACTCCTATGTTTGTATGAAACTCCCAGATGTAGTTCTAAAATTCTGAATAAGAGTATGACTTGGTAGTGCATACAGTTGGAAGGGGTTGGGACTGGTCAGCAAAATGTACCTGATACCTGCTAAATATATCTGACAGGAGCCAAAAAGGAAAAGGAAAAATGATGTCCCCCTTCACCAATTTTTTTCACTGTATTGTAAATCTACAATTTGATAGACTGCTTTGAAGTGCCTCTGGGAGTCTATCCCCTGATCCCCACACACACCTTTAAAATCAAAGCGTGCTAGATAAAGATTCCTAGTTGTTTCTTTCATTGCAAAGTTTGATGTGGACTCCAAAGGTATGGGCACCTATTTGTGCTTCTCTTGACTCCTGTCTCAGAGAAAAAGGCATATTTCTTGGCCCTAAGTCTCCCTTGACACATTCCAGCAAATGAACACTGCCCAGAAGACCTTTTCCTTTTCCAGGTGATGAAAGAACCATCAAATGCAGTACGTGTACATCATGCAGCTCTTTTTTTTTTTTTGAGACACCATCTAAATAGACATCTGTTAGGAAAGATGGGCGAGGAGGCAGTATAGGCTTCATGACAGATTTTTTTTTGTTTTAATGAGAGGACATCCTGAATGAACCAGCCTTGTCATCTGGAGCAATGTAAGTTCCTCCCTATATACATATACTTTTCACTGCTTTTGGTCCTATACTAGTTGCTATGCTATATATGAGACTGCTTACTTTAGAACACATTTTGCAGACTTTTTTATATATTCATCTAAAATTCCTTCAATATGGACATGATTAAGACAAGAAAAGGATTGAAACTTTTGTAGAGACAACTATGTGGCCTCCACACTTGTGGAACCTTAGATCAGTCAGGGATTTGGAAAGGCTTCTTAATGGGTGGTGGGATTGAACAAAAATCATGCATTAATTGTGGCTTTCTCAAAATTTGGGGCATTAAATCCTTTAAGATTCAAGAAGGGAGGGGCAGCTGGGTAGTATAGGGGATGGAGCTTCAGCCTTGGAGTCAGGAGGACCTCAGTTCAAATCCAGCCTCAGACACTTGACACTTATGAGCTCTGTGACTGTGGGTAAGTCACTTTAACCACAATTACCTCACCAAAAAGCCAAAAAAAAAAGGATTCAAGAGTAGAAGGAGGAAGTTTTATCTAAATTTTATAATTGCTTTATCACATTCAGCATTACCATAATGCTCTTCCCAAAGAAGCATTTCACGTAAATAATATTGTGGCATGTAGTTATTAAGTGACTGAAATACACAAGGTATCATGCAGTGTGGTTCAATAATTGCATATTAAAAAAATTAATTTAGTTGTGACCACTGACAGATATTGTTTAAATATCTGTCAATACCAAGTTAAATCACTTAAACTCTAGGTACTTTAGGAAACTTTAAAATGACAAACTTCAGAACAGTTGCCAATCTGCCTTAGCAAGAGGACTTTTCTCTATGGAGTTTCTCTATACACAATCACAAAGACAAAACAACAACAAAGTGCTAATAATAAAAACATAGCTACATCCCACAGTTTTGAGGAAAATTAATATTATATCATACTAATAAATAATTATCAATTTATGATATATTCTTTTCTTCCTATTTCTGTTAAAATTCTACTCCTGAAAGGTTAGTCAGTCTCTGAAGGGCATGACTAACTGATAAGGTCACTCTTTGCCCCAAAAGCACATGTTCACTAACTAGGTCAGGTTGGAATGCAAGCAGAAGTAAATTCTGTTCTGAAGTATCAATGCTTCTCAAAAATACAGAATTAATTCAATTGAATTAAATTATCTTTGTCAAGTGGCCTTTGCTCAAGTTCTTTATCACCTTTTCCAAGAAGCTATTGGGCCCTAGCTTTCTTCTTGTGTGAGAAAATACAGTATTTATCTATATCCCTTAGCCACTTTCCACAACCCAGAAAAGAAGAAAAAAAAGTTTGATCCTTCCACTGAATGCCAGAGTTGGAATGTTCTTTGAGGAGATCCAGCATGCAGAAATGTATATGCGTTTGATTTCTCTATTTATTTTGCTTCATCTCTTTCACTGTTTCTCTTTCTGTCTCTGGTCTCTCTCTCTCTCTCTCTCTCTCTCTCTCTCTCTCTCTCACTCACTCACTCTTTCTCCTCCTCTCAGTCTTTCTATTACTCTCTGTTCTCTCTCTCTATTTGTCTGCCTTGCTATTCCCTCTCTCTCTCTTCTCTGTTGTCCCTTTGCCTCTGCCCCCATCCCCTTTGTTTCTCTCTCTCTCTCTCTCTTTCTGTCTCTATCTCTAGTAGGCTTGGATTCAAAGAAACTAGATTAAATCTGTGCTTGTCTACTTTACAGTTGTGGGGACATAGACAATACTTCACCATTTAGAGCCTCAACTTTCTCATATGCAAAATGAGGGAAGCCATATAAGATTTCCTCTAAGGTTCCTTCCAACCTTGACTCCTCCCTCTCTTTCCCATTAATTAATTGCAATTCTTCATTTACTGACCATCTAGTTCATGGGTGCTTTAGATGAACCTACACAGAGGTAAGTGACAGGACATAATATGAAAAAATGCACAGCAGTAATTTCAACTTAGTATCTCAAGTTATCTGAATAAAGTTAACTATAGCCACAGTAAACTCACCCATCAGAATGAATCCCAGGTGTCTGTAATCTTCTGTGGTCTACAATAACTACGCATAGAAACGAGACTCTCACAGACGACCAGTACTGGCAATGTTGGTGTCTGTGTTATGGCTCCAATTTTTTGATTATGAAATTGCTTGCTAGAAAGATCTTTGCAGTTCTTCACCCCCAAAAAATATTACAGCATAGAATCTAAAATTTTATTAACTGACATAGGATAATAGAAGATTATGCAAATGAGAACAAATTCTTGCAGATCCTGGAAAGTGTGAACTATCAGAGTCTGGAATCAATAATCAATGTCATTTACCTAAGAGACAAAGAAAGTAAGAATAGAAGTGAGGGAAATAAATAGAAGAGAACAAAAAGGAAGAGAGGGAGGAGGAGAGACCCTTACATGTAGAAGAATTAGAGTAACATGGATACACCTAGTACACATAAAAAGAGATTGATAAAAAGTGAGGAGGTATGGACTGATGGAGAGGAAAGAGACAACACATCATTTGATTCTTCTCCACAGATCCAGTCTGGCCAGGCTTCGTTACCAATACTTCAGCTTCACTTGTCCCAAAACTTAAATATATCCGTACTCCACTCCAAGCCTATGATTTTTAGAAAAAGCACCCATGCTGTTTTCTGAGATCTTTGTAAAATTCTTTTCACTATATTGTTAAGTCATCCAATTTCTGAGCTCAACTTGATATGACAAGACCATTTGTCTGTCAGTTCTTCATCTTACATTTTGTCTTCATTCTTCCTTGTGGTAATTATTTAATGCCTTAGGTATCTATAATGAGTCATGGACTGTTAATTGATTTTGGGAGGTAGGCAGGCACAGGTTAAAAACTATTTATTTTTATACTTTAAAAATATTTTCCCATCTATTTATATTTGATATTCAAAAAGCATTCTCAAATCATTTTAGGATATCTTTCATCATATTGACTTTTAATAGTTTAAATATTCAATTTTCTCCTAAACATTGCTGTATTTTTCCTTTGTCTATTTACTAAATTAGAATGAACATATAATATTTATTTCTCTTACTTATTTTTCTTTACTAAATCAGTGTATAAACTTTGGCTTTGTCATGATTAAGACTACATAGTTAACAAGTTTTGCTATTAGCATCCTAATGGGGAAATATAAAAATCTTAGAGATTTTTTAAGTTGTCACAAATTTTAAAGATTATGATTTAAAAAAAAACACATGCATAAATGGATTTTAGTAGCATAGGCAAGGATACTAGTTGAGCTACCTGATTTTCAAAAAATTTCTAGGACCTAGCTGAAAAACAAAATTTTCTTTGATTTTCTCAAATGTAAAGCTACAGAATGATCCATTCTAATAATGCATTGTATATTTGAATCATCTGGGGATACACTTTACACCTACCATGATGCTGGTGATAATTTATCCTATTCTATGTGATTTCAGATGAATTAGAATTCTCCTGAATATATATAAAATATTTGAAGTACATGGAAAACCAGAAGAATGTCACAGAATTTGTTCTCTTGGGCCTCTTCAAGAACCAGGACCATAACATGATGTGTTTTGTAATCTTCTTGTTCTGCTATTTTGCAATTTTCCTGGGCAACTTTATCATCTTCATCACCATTACATGCAGCCATTTGATCCAACAACCCATGTACTATTTTCTATGTCATTTGTCCTTAATAGATCTGGCATATACATCTACCATAGTTCCTCGGCTCATCAGGGACTTAATTGCTAAAGAAAAAATCATATCCTTCATTAGTTGTATGACTCAGCTCTTTACTGCTCACTTCCTGGCTACTGTTGAGATGTTTATCTTGGTGTCCATGGCCTTTGATCGCTATGTTGCCATTTGTAAACACTTACACTACATGATCATAGTGAATCGACAGAAATGTAACACAATGATACTGATAGCCTGGGGGGTGGCCTTTTGGCATGCCATTGCCCAGATGCTCATGGTAGCTATGTTACCATTTTGTGGCCCTAATCAAATAGATCACTATATATGTGACGTCAAACCTCTCCTAAAACTTGTCTGTGCTGACACACATATTGCTAATATCTTAGTTATAGCTAATTCTGGGATGGTTGTGCAAACTACTTTTCTTGTCTTGGTGGCATCTTACATTGTCATATTATACAATCTTAGAAAGCACTCATCAGAAGATCGGTGCAAAGCCCTTTCCACTTGTGGCTCCCATATCATGGCTGTTGTTCTTTTCTTTGTGCCCTGTATTTCCACCTATATTCGACCTCCCAGTGCCAGCAAAAATGATAAGGAGTTTTCCATGTTTTATACTGTCATTGGACCCATGCTGAACCCTCTCATCTATACACTGAGAAATGCAGAGATGAAGAATGCCATGCAGAAGGTGTGGTCAAACAAAATGTCATTGTTATTTAAATGAAAAGATCAATTTTAATTTTACTGTTTTTCCCCCGTATGCCCTTGATGAAGAAATGGTTATTGTGTCACCAAATGTACATTAATGAGGATTAAAAGAAAATCCATCAAGTCCAAAGTCAAAACCAGGGACACATTGTTATCAAAACTTTGTATAACTGCTGGTGTTTGGCACCAGGCTTTGTGCAATTTAGTTACTTTACAAATAATATATTATGGAAAGTATGAACAAAAAGAATAATCTATCACTTTTTCTTCTCTTACATGACTCATCATCCCAAATCCAGAATATGTTCCTCTTTGAAGAATGACAAAGAAATGAGCTGTGACATAGGGCCAGGCTCTGTCTCTACTGAGAAGTAATCAAAATTTTTCTTTGATAGTTAAGTATTTCAGACAAACCCAGAAATATTGTATCAGGCCACATGCAAAGCAATTGAGATACAAAAGCAAGTAAAAAGAAAGACAGTCCTTGCCCTCATGGAACTTATACTCTAATGAAGAAAGACAATATGTAAAAGAGTGCTGACAATTTGGAAAGAGAGGACAGGGGGAGAACTATATCTATCTAGAGGTGCATGGCAGGAAAGGAATTCCAAACAGCAAAGAGCAGGAGTGATGGAATAAAAATGGCTAGCCTGGATACTTCTCTAAAAGGCATGTTGACTAATAAGACCTGACTAATAAGAGAAAGAGCTTCTATAAGGTAGTAGGTCTCTTCAAGGAAAAGAAACCAAAGAATGGTGGCAAAATTAATAAATACAGAGAGACAGGAGTGGACTTAGGAGAAAAATGATGCTTCCAATCTACTCTCTCTTGCTTTCTGCTGATGTCTTTGAACAAAAGAAATTCAAGAGATAAGTTCTTGTGTCCCTTTTCGGCTCTCAATTTTGTGCAAATTTATCCTTTCAAAGGAAATTTCCTACATTGCAAAAGTGTCATTAGAACTTAGGGAACCCTAATTTCCACTTTAAAAGTGAATGGTAAAAGCCAACAAGATAGTATAATGAATGCTAGATTTGGAATCAGAAACAACTGAGTTCAAAGCCTACCACAGACATTTATTAGCTATGCGAGTCTATGCAAAACAGTTTAATTTCATCATCATCATCATCATCTCCTAAGAAATATCAATTCAGGCAGTCATTAGGTGAGTCTAAGAAAATTAACTCATCTGATAAGGTACAAGTGGGAGTTACAAATTCTTGTACTATCAACAATGTTACACACACAAACACACAAACACACACCTGGAGACAAACCAAAGATGGAATGAGAGGTAATACGTGGTCCTGACCCCACTCTTTTTTCTTATGCAATAGAAATTACCTACTAAAAATTATGAATATGCAGAGAAAAAATACTAAAAAAAAATGTGCCTCACTTCTTGTCCTTTAATCACTCTTTGTAGAAAATATAAAAGGATGATATGAAGGGAAGAAAAACAGTCACAACATTCCTTCTCCTGCTTGAATACCTAGACTAGCAGAGAGGAAATACCAGTCAATGTTTCTGTCATAACAAGGGATACCTGCTCTTTTCCTGCATCTATTATTCTATGGCGGGGCTTTCCCTGTTGTATGTAATAAACAGTAAGTTCTTTGAGGTCAGGGAATTCATAACAAAAGGCAGAAAAGAAATGGGACCTCTACATTCTCCAACTATTTCTTAATTTCTTAGAGAGTAGATTGGTTGACTCATTTACCTCAAGTCAAATTAATCTGGATCAATAAGGCTGTCTCCATTTTTATACGGGTCAATACTCTTTGGAATTGTGTAGGCTGTTCTTTGTTCCATTCACCAAAGATGACTAAGGTTATGTGCATATGGAAAATTAAGTGATAGATCTTTCTTATTTAGGTAAAATCATTTTTTTCCTTCTCCTAACCATTTTTCCATAATCTTCTAATACAGAAAATAGAAGTAGAAGGGAGTCTGGAGTGAATTGATAGGTGAAAATTCAGCATTCACTACTGATCTCTTAGGAGTCTATAGTAGGGAGAATTGTGAACTAAGTCTAGAGAGAAAGGAGGATGCTGGATTGAAAGGGCTCTGGAACATTTTAGATTTTGAACTTTACTAAGTAGGTGATAAGGATCCATTAAAGCACTTTAAGCAAAGGATGAGACAATAATGTTAGAACATAAGAAGTATCCCTTTGATAATGTATGTGAGATTGTAGGGATGAGGCAAGAGAAATATCTAAAGAGACCAGAGACACGTTAAGGTGCTATGGTAATACTCCATATGTAACATAAATAGTGCCTGTGTTCTGATGGTGTCAGTCACAATAAAAGGTAATGAATTCACAAGTATTTCAAAGATGGCATATACATCACTTAGTTATTGATTGGATGTGGGAAGTATGAGAGAAATATCAGTAAGTAGTACCAATATTTCAAGTATAAATGAATGAATTTTATTGACCAAGACAAAATAATTAGAAAGAATTGGGATGGAATAATTGGAATGCTCCCTTTTGGACATGTTGACCATGAGATACCAAAAGGATATGAAAGAGGAAATTCTAAATATGCCATTGGAATTCTAGGTCTGACATAAAAGACATGTGATAAGATTAGCAAGAGTTTATGCTACCTGTCAACAAAGAAATGATATTTGAAAGCAAGATAGTAGATGATATTGCCAAACAAGAAGGTAAAGGGAAGAGAGGAAATCAACTTTGGAAAGCCCAAAATTAAGGGAGAAAGAAAGCAGAAGGGGATTCAAACCTATGAATAGATGAAAGTCAAAGTTGAGAGTCAGTAGGTCAACATTGCTGAGTAATGAGTGCAGGATGCACTCACTCAGTCAACTGACATTGTACTAAGGGCTTCTTATATGCCAGGCAATTTGTTGAGCATTGGTGATAGAAAAAAAGGCAAAAAAAATCATTTCAAAAAGACCACATCCTAATGGGAGAAATAACATGAAAACAGGTATGTAAAAACAAGATATATAGAGAATAAATTGGAGCTAGTACCAGAGAAAAGGCACTGATTTTATGTAGGCCTAGGAAAGGCTTCTTGCAGAAAGTGGAAATTTAGATAACACTTTAAGGAGTCCAGAACATCTAGGAGGCAGAGATGAGGAGAGAGAGAGTTCTAACCACGAATGATTGCGCATGCAATTTCTGCATGTTGATGGAATCTTCCATGTGAAGAACAGAAAAGTAGACAGTGTTCCTGGATCATGGAGTATTTAGAAGGGAGCAAAGTGTAAAAAGGCTGAGAAGGTAGGAATGGTCCAGGTTTAAAAAATCAGAGACCTTATATTTTCTGTAAAATATAATAGAGATCCAATTAAAATTTATTGAATAGGGAGGTGACATGATCAAACGTGTGTTTTAGGGAAATTGATTTGGCAGAGGAAAGGAGGGTGAATTGGAATAGAATAAGATTTGTGTCTGGGAGGATGATAAAAATATTATTTCAATCAGAGAGAGAAGGAGAGAAAGTGACAGAGAGACAGACAGACACAGAGAAAGAGAGAGCGACAAAAACAGAGACAGAGACAGAGAGGAGAGAAATAAAGAGAGAAAGAAGAGAAAGGAGGAGAAGGAGGAAAAAAAGGGAGAATGTGCAGAAAAAGAAGGTCATGAATAGTGTAGATTCTATTAAAAGGTCCATGTTTTCCTAGGTGTCAAACATACTTTTGGGATGCACTCAGATATTAGAGGCACCAGTTTTGTGTATTTTCAATATTCAGTCAACAGCCATCCTCTAACAGACAAAATGTTATATAGTCCTTATGACATGGCACACACAGTAAGTAGAGGGAAGGCAACTGAATGTTAAAGTATAATTTCTGCTTACTAATATGTGTATTAATGAAGGATCCTAATCATCACTGAAGAGTAAAAGGCTATTTTGATTTCAGCAAGCAGTAAAGTTTGCTTGTGGTTATTAATAATCTACATGTTGGATTGCTATGGAAAGCCTCTGGGATTCCATCTCCCTGGACTGTAATACATCTTTAAATTCAAGTAATACTCAGCAAGTCTTTCCTAGAAGGTTCTTTTCTTGAAAAGTTTGATGTGGACACAGAGACTTTAAATGGTTGATTGATTTTTTTTTTCTGGGCTCTGGTCCAGATGGAGAGGAACTGTCTATGGAACATGAGCCCTACTTGCCATCCTAACGAGTTAAAAATCACCATGAAAAACACAGCTTCCTTCCACTTGAGAAAAAAGTCTTTTGGAGATTCAGCCATTGTCTTGGACCACACAAATTGATATTTCCAACAATGCCTCCTCAGGTATTAGTCCACATTTTCAGGTGCTATGTGTGGGTTCTTATAACGTGGCATAATTGGAGTTGTTTTCTATTTGTTTTCTTTTCCATGTTGTATTTATTTTCATTTCCATGAGCCCTAGGTTATCCCTGGACTAGGCATTCTTAATCTGTTTTTGTGTCCTGGATAGTCTTTGGCTGTCTGGAAAAGCTTGCGGACACCTGAGAATAATGTTAAATGTATGAAATGCAATTCATAGGATTACAAAGTGAGCAAATTATATTTTAAAAAAAGATGTATCTTTTTCCATCCAATGTCACAGACATCTTGAAATCTATCCATGGTTCCCAGATTAATATCCCATTTTTATACATGGCACCATTCTGCTAATTTCAGAAATCTCTCTCTAATGTGTGTGTTCATGTGTATTTGTGTGCATTGCCTCTCAAGTAATCATCTTCATAGATTAAGTATTCAAAACTCTTTAATGGTTTTGGGAAAGGTCTGCACAGCTTTTAAAAATGGAAGACATATCAACTGGGCAAGACATATCAACTGGGCAACCTCAATACAATCACAGGTCCTATTTGCTATATTATCCCACTCCTCAAAATTATTTCCCTCTGTTTCCCATACGTATTGCTTATCACTGAGCCCTTCTTCACTTCCCTGCCTTCACTCATGGGGACAAAGGTGAGTGAAAAAAAATGTGTCAAAAAGGGTTGTTATGAGGAAAGTGCTATCTAAAGATACTATGTGTTATGGAAATGTGACTATTATTTCTTTTATGAATCAGTTTGTTCTTCTCTAATACATTTTTGAGGAAGGAGAGAGGAATTTAGGTGGAAATAATTTCAATTAGCATGAGTAATCCCCCCATTGGCACAAAGCTTAATGCATTTCGAAGTTCATTGCCAAATATTATCTGGTCTATCACCAGGAGCCTGTGATATGTCAGATACCTATTATGATTTCTATTTTGTGAGTAAAGTGAGACTCAGAGATTAAATCATGTGCCTCAAGTCAAACTATCAGATACACAGTAGAATATACTAGATGTCATCCCATTACAATTTTTCCCAGTAAGACAACTTTCTGTCATCCTCCTAGCAGTCTCTGGCACTAGGCAGAAAAAGGGATGATTTATCATATTGGAATAGATCATAGAGATATGAGATGTACAGCATGGAAATGGGTAAAAGAAATCTTTCAGGGTTTTTTTTTTGTATTCTATTTCAAAATATTCAGGAATGTATTGTTTCTGTCTACCTCCAATCTACTCAACCCCAAAGGCCAGGACACAAATTATTCATTGAAGGGTAGCCTAAGCAACACTGCACTACATTCCAGTTGAATTTTGTCAGGACACTTGGAAGAGGACTGAATTCTGGAGAGAAATCAAGAAGAAGCTCTGTTAGGCATTCATTCCAAATGGCAGCAGATGTTCATAGATATATTTTCTCTTATCTATAACCTGATCATGTCCTCCAAATATGAAGAGGATCCTCAATTAACCTTGACTCAATAACAGATTATGATGATAAATCAGTTCTGTCAGCTCCATAAATAAACCTTATAAGTATTATACCTCAACTAGTACAATCACAGAACTCCCCCACAGCAAATGCTTCCACCCACAATATCTCCACATACACTTATTAAATTCCTACCATATACAAAGTAGAACATGTTAAGCACTGTTTTGAAGGTGGCAAAATGCCTAAGAGTTAGTAAAAACTGCATTTGGGTCCCACCTTTGAAGGAGGCAGAAATCTTAGGAATAATTCCCTAGTCCTGACTAGTCTAACTGAGGTATGACTCAGCTCTTTATTCTCACTTAATGGGAGGTGTTAAGATAGTGGTCCTAGTGTCCATGGTCTTTGATTGCCATGTCACCATCTATAAACCCTTACACGCCATGATAATTGTCAATGGACAGTGATGTAACACACTGATCTTACTTGTCTAGGGGGTGACATTATGGTTCTCTATTCATTTACTCATGATCTGGAGGTTACCTTTCTGTGGCCCTGATCAAATAGTTCATTATATGTATGACTCAAAACTCCTCTTAAAACTTGCCTGCATAGACCCATGTGCTGCTGGATTTTAGCATCTGGAATATTGTGCTAAGTTCTGGTTTTACATTTGAAAAATGACACTGATAAGATATATAATGTCCACAAGAGGACAATCAGTATGGTGGAAAATATCAATGTCATGCCATAAGAACATTCATTGAAATCAATGTAAATGCTTAACCATGAAGAAAGAAGACATCACAACCTTTTTCAGTTATATGAAAGAATTACTTGAGGGAGAAGAATTACTCTCAGTACTACAGGGTGGAATGAGAAGTCATGGATGTAAGTTGCAAAGAGGCAGATTTGTTCTCAATAAAAGGACAGAAACCTCCTAAATATTGTTGAAAGGTGGAATGAAGTGTGTTGGATGGTATTTGCTTTCCTAGTAGTTGATGACTCCAGGAAATGTGTGGAGAAACTTCAGTGTCTAGGACCTAACAGACATTTAACGCTAAGGGTGGGTGTAGAAAGGAATTAGTTTTGAGATACATGCAAGAGAGCACATGGTCCATCTCCTGGACCATGATTAGGTTTACCTTCTGCCTAGGCTGGCCTATATTGAATGGAAAGACATTGTTGTGACTGGTTTCTGAGAATTTTGTAAGGTATTTCTAGAAAATCTATTTTTACTAACTTGATTTCTAGTCAGCATGCAATTTGGTGTATCTTGCGTGTGTGTGTGTGTGTGTGTGTGTGTGTGTATCTGTGTCTGTGTCTTTGTCTGTGTGTCTTTCCTTGTTTAAATTGATGTTATATTTATGAAACTAAAGAAGGAATTGTTGGATGGAAAATGATTTTAATTTTATTGTATTTTGGGTTGTTGGGTTTTTTTACTTTTTTCAAATGTAGTTTCATTGTTTTTTACTTTCAATTTGTTTACAGTTTTCAACATTCACTTCATAAGCTTTTGAGTTTATTTTTTTTTCTTCCCCTCCTTTCTCCCCTCCCTCCCCAAGGCAGCATGCAATCTTATATAGCCTTAACATATACATTCCTATTTAACATATTTTCACATTACTCATGTTGTAAAGAAGTGGACAATGAATTTTAGAAAATATTCCATGGGTTGGATAACATTGACTATCTTTGATCCTCTCATTTTAAAATGTTTGAAAAACAAGATGTGATTCAAGAATACAGTTTGAGTTGTAGTAATAATGTGGAATTATACTTTACCTTTACAAAAAATTATTAATTTGACACTAGCTAAGCTTTATCATGCCCTCTATATTTTCAGGTTAATTAAACTTCTAGATAGCCATTTCCTACTCTTAATACATGGAAAATCATAATAATGTCACTGAATTTATACTCTTGGGACTTCTCATGAAGAAAGAAATGAAGACAATGTGTTTTGTCATTTTCCTGGCCTGCTATTTAGCAATCTTGCTGGGGAATTTCGTTATCTTCATCACCATCACATCCAGCCATTTGATGCAGCAGCCCATGTACTACTTTCTTTGGCATTTGTCCTTCATGGATCCGTGCTTTATTTCCACCATAGTACCCAGGCTGATTAGTGACTTAACTGACACGAGGAAGACTATCTCCTACAATTGCTGCATGACTCAACTCTTTACTTCTCATTTCCTGGGAGGTGTTGAGATGTTCATCTTGGTGTCCATGGCCTTTGATCGCTATGTTGCCATCTGTAAACCCTTACATTACACGATAATTGTCAACAGGCAGAGATGTAACATGCTGATCCTCCTCGCCTGGGTGGTGGCATTTTGGCATTCCATTGCCCAGCTACTCATGGTTCTAAGGTTTCCTTTCTGTGGCCCTAATCAAATAGATCACTATATGTGTGACTCAAAACCCCTCCTAAAGCTTGCCTGCACAGACACTCATGTTGCTAGTATTTTAATCATTGCTAACACTGGAATGGTTGTCTTGGCAACTTTTCTGGTCTTGATGGCATCTTACATCATCATATTATATAATCTTAGGAACCATTCATCAGACGCTCGATGGAAAGCCCTTTCCACCTGTGCTTCCCATGTCATGGTTGTTGTTCTGTTCTTTGTACCTTGTATCTCCACCTATATCCCACCTCCCAATTTCCTAAATAATGATAAAGAGTTCTCAGTGTTTTACACTGTGATTGCACCAATGTTGAACCCTCTCATCTACACACTGAGAAATACAGAAATGAAGAATGCCATGAGAATGGTGTGGTCCAGAAAGTTGGCTTTGTTATTCAAATAAAACTGATGAACTTCAATGTGATTTTTTTTTCTTTTACATCCACCCAATTAAGAAATAAGTATTCGCATCACAAAACTTTCAGGAATAAACAGTGCTTTATTAACACTGACTACCAGGCTCCAGAATGTCAAGAAATGTTACATTTTCTGACTCTCCCAGGGTTCTCCTGAATACCTCTGTAGTCATTGGCTTCAGTCCCTTTTGTTTGTTTTCACTAAAGTGTCAGTCTGGTCACATGTACCCCAGTTCCGCTTGAACATTAGCAGTTGAATTGTTTTTATAAAGAGATATAATAATGAATATCTCTAAACATATCTCTTTACCACTTCATTCTCTGTGGAGGTGAAGGAGATTAAGCTCATAGATTAGCTCAGTTGTTATAAGCACAGTACTAGTTTTAAATCCAATATCTCTATTGGGCTCAAGTACCAGGCACCCTAGCTTCTCTAGTCTTCCCTGCTAGGCTGGCTCAATGCAGCATCCTGCCTAAAATCTTGGTTTATATGTCATCGTGGCTAAAACTCTCAGGTCCATTGGAAATTACTCTCTTAATCTAGAATATGAGAAGACCAAATAAAACCAAATAAAAGGAATACCCTATGCCCATTTCTCAGGGTCACAGAAAAAAAGTGAGAGCAGGAGAAGGAAGAACCCCCTTCTCGAATCAACGAGTCATCCAGCTCATGGTGCCCATGCTAGGGGTTAAGCTTCACCCTCTCTGAAATGCTGAAACAGGAAAAAAGAGTATGACTGTCCCAGCCCCCCAGTTTTAAAGATTCAGCTTGCTCTAATTTTGCAGCCAATCAATGGAAGAAACTCCCACCCATGTGGAACAGGATGCAGAGAAGCCGGGATTTCCATTTTAGGCTATCTCAACAGGTTACAAGGTTTCATTATACTTTAAAAAAAACAAGCAGTACTCAATGAAAAGCAGGTATCCAGGTGAATGAAATAAATTGCCTCCTGGAATGCCTACATAGTACTTGCATATCATAGGCACTTAATAAATGCTTATTCAGTTAATTGTTTGGGGCTGAAAGAGATTGGCAATCTGCCTCTTTTTTTGTTTTCCATTACACAACTTATTCTGCCACATCTGGGATGCTTCTCTTTGCAAAGGTCAGTAAAGCCTAGGGCAGGACCAACCTGAGGTAAAACTGTGAAATCACCAGTTTGCCTTTCATTCTAGTTAGCTTCCCCTATCTTAACATCTCCCTACCTTTTTAGTTCCTCTTTATCAAGGAAGGTAGTGATGGGGTGCTTGGGTACTTATGTTTGGGGGCTTATACTTGGACCGTAATTTCTTCCTAGCCTCAGAAACACTATTCCTGACAATTTCTCCCCAGCCCAAGGACATTGTGCCTAGCAATTATTCATGAGTGGGCCTCTGCAAGACCCTTATCTCTCTCCTTGGTGCAGTAACAAACAGCACCTGAAGGAATTATTAGTTTAAACTGGCTTTGCACTAGAACATAAAGATATTCTTACCCACTGGACTATCTGTACTACCGTCCTACATCATTATCTACATTCTGGACTCTTCATTAACTGTATTCTAGACTTAAGACATACGTATACTCCCTACATCTATCTTGTCAAACAAGACATTGATTGGTGGCAGACTGGACAACTCTCAGTTAACCCTGAACTCTAGTTAACTTAGTGAATGGGATTTCCCAGTGAAGACTTCTCAGTTTAATTAAGGTTTGGGATAAATCTGGTAATGAGTTCAGAAGGTAGGATAGGGTTAAGTATAGATTTCTGTAACTTTTTTGTTTTTTTTTTTTTGCCATATAACAGCAGTTAAAATTTGTCTAGTTGTTAAGCCCTGGCCTGCCTTCTGATCTTATCCAGATTCACCCGGAAAACCCTTGAATTTTCAAGTCCCCTTATCTCCCTTTCACAGGACCTTACTCAGATGCGTTCCAGTTCCCTACATTGTCTGTCCAATCTCTCAGACCTTCCAAAACAATTGTAAATTATCTTCATGGTGGCCTGGCTCCCCAGTACAAAGTCTAGCCTGACGGCACATTTTTAATTGCTTCTTTGACATTATCTCGACAAACTAAGAAATATAGAGATATATGCTATGTCCTTTGTCCTGTGTTAGAGTTTTGCGTGTAAAATTGTAAACAAGTTAACACACAGCTGGGGGGAGGGGAAATGTAGGCCTTTTAAACTGACTTCTGCTTCTGTGTTGGTGTCTCCCCTCATCAGAACATACTGGTGGAGGGGACACCCAAATCTTGAGATTTGAAATAATAATAGCAATAATAATAATAAATTAACTTTCTGTTTGTCCTTGGACGCCTCTGTATTTTTGTTTTATTTTTAATTTTAGTGGCATCCCACACACTTGTGACATAGCAGGCCTAAAACCGCACCTTCATGTGGCCCCCCTTGTGGGCTTTTCCCAATGAACTCTGGGTAAAACGCCTGTGCGGTAGGTACAAGAAGTGCATGTTCCTTTAAGAACTGACCACTCCTTAACCACTCTCTAATCCCACCCTGAATCCCCTAGTTAGCATATTTGGCACATGTTTCATTGTATTTTATCCTATATGAACGTCAACTGTACCCCTCTAACACGGCAGGTTCCTTAAGAATCTTTGCCCGCTGAAAAACGTAACAATAAACCTTTTTTGAACTTCACTTAAAGAATGCTTGAGTCTGTGAATTCATTCCAAAGGACCCTGTTGTGTACGTCAGTCTTTGAGGGGTCACAGCCTCTCAGACTGCAACAGTAGTGCAACTGATGGCTTGTCTCATTGCTATTCTTTCTCTCTAATATTTACCAACAGATCCCTTTGAAAGCACACACTGAGATTTTGAAGTCCTTAGCACAAATCAGTGGCTGCCAACATCTGATATAGTTAGGTACCAAGAGAAAATGGATAGCCTCAGGAATATCCATTTGGCAAACAGAAAGGCTACATAGAGTACTGTTAACTGATCTCAGGCCAAGCCCTTGTCTATGTAATATTTTTTTGAATATCCAAGAGAAGCAAACATTTTATTTTTACAGAGTCAAGGGTGGAGAGGAATGAATGGGTCATAAACTGCTTCTTATGTATCCAAGAGAACAGTAGTCTTAGAAAAGAAGAAATAGTTGTTGTCAATAAACATTTTTTAGTTCCCACTCTATTCTAAGTACTCTAATAAGCACTGAGGATACAAAAAGAGGAAGAAGATAGTCCCTGTCCTCAAGTAGCTCACAACCTAATGGAGGAGACAAGTAAACAAATATGGAAATATGTGAAAACAAGCTGGGCACAGGACAAATAATAAATAATTAAGAAAAGGGATTGGGAAAGCCTTCATGTGGGAGAATGGATTTTAGTTGGGATTTGAAGGAATCCAAGAAAATTAAGATGAAAAGAGGAGGAGGGAGAGAATTTCAGGGGTGGGGGACAGTCAGAGAAAATGCCCAGAGCTGAGATATGGAGTGTCTTCTTTGAGGAACTGCAGAGAGGCCAAGGTCACTAGATAGAAAAGTGACCAGAAGTAAGGTGTAAGAAGACTAGAAAGATAAATGGGGGAAGGAAGGAAAGAAGGAAGGAAGGAAGGAAGGAAGGAAGGAAGGAAGGAAGGAAGGAAGGAAGGAAGGAAGGAAGGAAGGAAGGAAGGAAGGAGAGAAGGGAGGAATGAAGGGAGGGAAGGGAAGAGCCCTTTAGCAATTATGCATAGCAAAGCAAAGCAAATGCACATTGACCATACCCCAGATATGTCCCATTCTGACCCTTCAACCTATCACCACTCAGTCAAGAAACATGCTTGTTGAAGCACATTTCCACAATAGTCCTATAGAAATGTAGTAGGTTATTTTATTAGTTTCCTGAAAATCAAAATTACCTAATTTTTCTTTCATGGCTCTCCATTTCCTTTAAATATTCATAATCTCTTCCTCCATCCATTGTTTTGAAAGATATTGCCTTCCTTACTTAGTCAATTTGCTTATTGTGTTATGTCACACACATATGTGTATGTATATTTATAAATATATATGCATACATGCACATCTATATATATACATGTATTAAAGAGATATACGTATGAAGGAGATACAATTGTGTATATAGGTCTGTGGGTAAAAATAATAGATATATACATACATACACATACACATGCATATGTACCTATATATACATATACGTGCATACACACATCAATATCTTTATCTAGTTATCTATGTATACACATGTATATACCTAT
This sequence comes from Phascolarctos cinereus, assembly GCF_003287225.1. Lineage (NCBI taxonomy): Eukaryota > Metazoa > Chordata > Mammalia > Diprotodontia > Phascolarctidae > Phascolarctos > Phascolarctos cinereus. Next base: position 246,405,428 of record NW_027556402.1, on the reverse strand, counting down.
AGAGATGTATGCACACATATAAGTATGCATATATATCTATAGACATACAATATAAACATACATACATATATATATATAAATAGTTATATCTATAGGTACATACACATAGACACATACATATAGACACACACATATACATATGCATGCGTGTGTGTGTGTGTGTGTGTGTTTATAGAGTACCAGGCCTGAACTCATGAATGCCTGAGTTCAAATCTAAATTCAGATACTATTTAACTCTGGCCAAGCCACTTAATTTGTGTTTGCATCAGTTTCCTCTTCCATAAAATGGGAATACCAATAGTGCCTATGTCATGGAGTTGTTGTAAGGCTCAAATGAAATAATATTTTAAAGTGTTTAGCACAGTTTTCAGCACACAATAAGATGAATAAAAACTCCTAAGAGACAGTTTCTGAATAATTAATAATCAATTTTTAATTAGGCTAGCAAGAAATCAAGAAAGATTTTCCCCACCCCCGATGGAGACCTTAAGAGCCTTAAACATCTTTGTAAAAGGGGATGTCCCTGAGAAGTGAAAATCAACCCATATTGGTGGACCTTTAATGAAGAAGTGGGCTAGAAGACTTCAGCTCCTCCTGCTGAGAACATGGCTTGATCATGAGACTTAGGAGTCTCAAGCAATCTAGACAGTGCACCCCATCTCCATCCAGACTTTGCTCATTGGTGTTCTCCTTCATAAGCTGGGTCATCCTAAACTTTAATAGAGGAATACCAGGACAGGACCCCTTTCCCCAGGCTAAGGAATTGTCCTAACTGGATTCTGGTAATCTCCTAGTTGCCCAACATTGAAGAGCATGTTTCTTGAGTACCAGCAGTAGTCTCATCAATTAGTCATATGCTTCACAGACTGATTTTAACCATAGCTGGGCCTTAATGAAGAAATAGGAGAGAAGCCTACATTATATATTAACAATTAATTATTAATATAATAGTATAATAATAATTTCTCTCAATAGCAAGCACTACATAAAATACTAGCTATTTATTATCAACTGTTAAACCAAACTTCTACTAGACCTCTTTTCATTTTCCCAGCAATTTTTGGGGAACAGTTAGCATCTACTAGAGTAATTGGAGACTTTGATTTCATCAAATATTATAATACTGAGTTCATGTATTTCTGTATATTTTGCACCTAATCTGTTTCCCTAATCACTTTTTTAATTTTTTTTTTTTTTTTTTGGTGAGACAATGGGGTTTAAGTGACTTGTCCAGGGTCACACAGCTAGTAAGTTCATATGTCTGAGACTGGATTTAAACTCAGGTCCTCCTGACTGCAAGGCCAGAGCTATTTCCACTGCACCACCTAGCTGCTCTAACTTTTCTTTTTAAACCAACACCAAATAGATTTGGTGATCATTTATTTGTAATGTAATTTGAGATCTGTTAATTTGAAGCCACCTCATTTTCCAATTTTGTTTTCCAGGATTTCCTTTGAGATTTTTTTTTGATGTTAACCAATGACTTTTGTTACTGTCTTATTTGATTGTAAATCAATATATGGTAGTTTGATCTGTATGTCACTGGATAAGTAAATTAATTTAGGTAGCAATGTTCAAGAGCAGTTTGTCTAGGCTAGCAAAAATCAGATTGTGATTACAATTATAACATGACCTAGTCAGGAATCTTTAATATTTTTTCCAATAATTTATTATTGTCTGCATTTTAAAAAAAATTTTGAAATATTTTCTTTTTTTAGTTACTTATGAAAAACATTTTAACATTTTTCAAAAAATTTTGAATCCCAAATTTTCCCTTCCCTCCCACCCTCCCTCCCTCATTGAGAAGGCAAGTGATTTGATACACATTATACTTATGTAGACATGCTCTGCATACATTTTTTTAAAGAAAGACTGTTGACTCACATTTTGAAAAGGCCACCAGGGCAGAGGCTCTTCCCTGGCTAGATGGGTGTTATCTAATTCCATAAGTTTTATGTGCATGCGTTCATATCACAAAACTTTAAAAGAAAAACTAATATTTGCACTTCGTTTAGGAATTTGGCTTCTCATTATGTCTTTTACTTCCCTCTAATTTTCTTTGATTAAATCAATTGGGCTGATAAGAAATTACTTTATTGTTCAGAGTTTCCTGGTTATATCATTCCTGACCAAAGGAGAATAGAAAAAAAATATAAATAGTCACTAAATTTATAATAACTACATTTCACGATAGACTGTGAAATGACACCATAATAAAGTTTCAATGTGTAATATAAGAAGTGGGGAAAGAAACATAATTTCTGATTGCATCATCAAGGAAGCTTTCATTGTAAACACGATATTTGAAATGGTCCTTGAAGGTAGGAAAAATTTCATTGGAAAAGATGATGTGGAAGGACATTATAAAAATAAGGAATAATGACAGGAGGGAAATGTATGGAATATGAGTACTCTAGCTTGCCTGAAATATGGACTCCTTTTCTAAAACAGTGATACAAGGGTTGAAAGGTAGGATTCATCAGGTCAGTATCCAACGAAATGCAGATGGAGTGACTTGATAAGAGTTTTGTTCAAAGAAGATTCCTTTATAAATTATATGTAAGATTGTTTTCAGGGGTAAAATAGGATTATATTGGAGATAAGATGGTTTTTCCAGAGGCTGTTCCAGTCATCTACACATACTGTAAAGTCATCTACACATATTTATCCAGTGACATACAGATCAAATTACCATTTATTGACTTATAATCAAATAAAACAATAATAAAAGTCATTGGTTAAGGTCACACTCAAGAATCTCAAAGGAAATCCTGGAAAACAAAATTGAGAAATGAGGTGGTTTCAAATTAACAGATCTCAAATGATATTACAAACAGTCACCCAATCTATTTAGTGTTAGTTTATTTAAAAGTAAAGAGGACCATTGTTGTGGTAGGCAATGTGAAAATGAGAGGGCATGAATATGAGAGATATTTCAGAGGTAAAATGAATTAAAAAAAGAAAGTTAAGAAACTGTAATTAATCTTTTTCAATCATGGATACCTGGAATAAAAATGGTGCCATTGATTGATTTTTTTTAAAATTAGGGGTAAATTTGGGAGGAAAGATAAACTACATTTTGGACAGTTTTGAGTTAGATTTGCCAGCTGCATAAACAATAGGAAATATTCTATAGCCAATTAAAAATGTATGCTTGGTGTTTAGTACATAGATACTTGTAGAGCTCATCTGCAAAGAAATAACCTTTGTACTAAATGCAGAATATGACATTGTCAAGGAAGAAAGTATAAAGAATGGTGAAATAAGAGGGAAGCCTTGGGAAACGTTAATTTTAAGGTTTCAGGACATGGAAGATAAACTGATTCCATAAAGGTAAAGAAGGATGATAGTGTGAGAAAGCAAAGGAGAAAGAGAATAGAGTGCTGTTATAGAAAGCAAGCACAGAAAATGTTAGAGAAGAGAAGGGTTCAACTGTGTCAAAGATTGCAGAGATTTAAGAAGATGAAGACAAAGAAAGGAAATTGAATGTTATGATAAAGCCCTCATGGCTAATCTAAGCATTGACTAATTTGTCTAGGCTGCCAAGAATCCAAGTCAGATTTGTAAGGGGTAAAATTATGATTACCTCTAAATTCCTAGATTGTGTCTCCATATGAGTCAACAGTATTATTAGGATGAACTCAAAGATTAGGTACAGTGTTGTACATATTCTATAAGCACTTTTTCCCTAATGCCTATCATCTAAAAGACATTATCCTGAGGACAAGTGGAATATACAGTAGAATTTCTGAAATTCTCAAAAGCTATTAGGAATGGAAAGGAAAGGGAGTAGGATTCAAAGGATAATTCAATGACAAAAGTAGGGCTAATGACATATGTGCTGATGAAAGAACCTTGGCCATGTCAGGAAAGTTTTTTTTTTTTGAAAAAGTGACCTCCCTAGGCACCAAAATGTAGCTTCTACCTATAATAGAGTTTTCCTTTGGTATCTTTGATATGTTTCTGCAAGTTCATCCCTTAGTCACTCACGAGCCATTAATTTCAGAGAGTGTTCAGTAAGGTTTCCCTAGAGAATAATTTAGTTGAAATGCTTAAGGTATATAAGTGTACACAGCCAACATGACGGCTTTGAGGACCTGATCGATGGCTTCTTATTTGGATTCCAAACCAGGGAGAAAAACAATGTGTACAGAATGATATTCATTATGCAAAAGGCCACCTCCTTCTAGTTGAAGACAGAACTTTGGGAAGAAATCTGCATGCATCACACCTACTTTTGAGATATTTCATTAATCCATATTTGCCAACATTATTTGCCCAAGCAGCAATGCATGACTCCAGTACCAGGCTGGGTTTTTTATGACTGAACATCACCCAGGTATGTATCCGACTTTGATATGGGACAAATTTAAGAATTTTCCCCCCACATTCACACATATACCATATCTCTGTATTTATCTGCCCCCTTAACCCTTTGAGTGGTGTGTTAAGCTGCTGATGCTGAATGGACCTTGACTCCCATTTTTTTTATGCTTATTTTCATTCCTAAAATGATGAGGAGCTAAATATACTAAGGAAACACATACATACACACACACATGCACATGCACACACACACACACAAACACGAACACAAACATACACACCACTTAGTAATCAACCATCTTTCTACCAACCAGAGTCAATTTCCATTATTAGTACTATCATTCTCTTAAATCACTTGTCTTCACAGTTGTGCCAACTTTCTCCTGAAGCTTATCAAATTTAATTCCTAGGATGAAGGATAAAGGTCTTTAGCTGAGGAGTGAGTAAGGTTACATGAATTACTTAAACAGTAAGTTAGGAAGACAGTGTTTGTAAAGGTAGATACATTAGGAAAATGTGACCTGTTTTTGTTCCCTTTATAATATACAGTTTGTTCTTTTCTCCATCTTTGGGGATGGTTGGCTACCCAGTTAATAACATTTCTGTAGAGTGATAAAAATTAAAACTGTAAATTATATTATATTTACTAACGCCCTTTGTCTTAAACTATTTTGTGTGAACTTCATAAAAGTTGAATGGGCCAAGAAGCTATTATTAACACTTTGGTAAATGAGAAAGCTGAAATTTAGTAATATTTTTTTCTGCATCCAATATCACACTACACATTGTGTTGTGGTGAGAAGGAAAGAAGGGAGCAAGAGTAAGAGTGAAATAGAAGAATAAGGAGGAGAGAGAGAGAGAGAGAGAGAGAGAGAGAGAGAGAGAGAGAGAGAGAGAGAGAGAGAGAGAGAGAGAGAGAGAGAAAATGATGAATCATTTGGAGATCAGAGGTGTGGAGAAGCAGAAAATGGTGAAAAAGATCCAAATGGTGCCAATGATTCATCAGTCTATGACTTCCTTTCAGAAATTTCAGTAATATTTAAAAAATTCATAGAGATCCTTTTACAAGGGAAAAATCAGGAACAGAGACAAAAGCTATAAATAGACTGAAAGATGGGGGGGGAAACTTGCTACTCTCTTTAATTCTCTTTCACAACTCCAGTTTGATTACACATCTGTTCAATACCAGTTGCCCAGAAGCTTGGCAAAATTATTCACACCTTGGCCATATTATAATCATCAAATGGTGCCATTGATTCATCAGTCTATGACTTCCTTTCAGAAATGGCAATAATATTTTAAAAATTCATAGAGACCTTTTTACAATGTTTATGAAAATCTTCTTTCACCTATTTAATTTCTAGCTTGTTCTTGCTTTGCTATGCTTTGTGATATTCCTTGCTGTTCTTACTTGGGAAATTTCACTCCAATTTTTAAAGACCTTAATAACTTATTTGAGTGTTTTAATTGGCTGTTTGTGAATTTTCTCTTGGGAATTTGTCATTTTTAGTCATATTATTATTATTATTTTTGTAGCCTACATTTTCACTAAATAATGGTTGTATTTGATTCTGTTTCAGTTGGAAGTTGAAATACCTATATTATAAATGTCTTGTGTTTTCTTACCCAATAGCTACATTAAGTTCAATTATGTTTTGATTCACCTTACATAATGAGTGGCACTAGGCAAAGTGTTCATTTTTGCTGAATTGTTACCTAGTTGTGTAGTCTTTTAAGATAGCTCTGTTATTGAATGCTATCTCGAATCTTTGAAGGAATAGACAAAAAGGATGTAAATTACAAAAAAGACAATGAAAAACACATTTATTAGAAAACATACCTGCTGCTGGTTAAATTTAAAACAATCTAGTGACCTTGATATAAAAAAAAATATTATGACTAGATTTTGTTTTTCCAAAATAACCTTGAGTTGGTTTTATATTTCCAATTGTGATGTTCTGTATGATTTCAGATGATTTTCTTTTTTTTGTGCAGACTCATTACCTACTCCAAACGCATCAAAATGCAGACCAACATCACTGAATTTGTTTTCTTGGGATTGTTCATGAACAAGGAAATGAAGATTTTAAGCTTCATATTCTTCTTGCTATGTTATTTAGCAATCCTTTTGGGCAACTTTGTCATCTTCATTACCATTTCCTATAGTTATCTGATTCAACAACCCATGTACTATTTTCTCTGTCACTTGTCTCTTATGGATTTGGGTTATACATCTACCATCATACCCTGGCTGATCATGGACTTACTTGCCAAAAGTAAGACTATCTCCTACAACAGCTGCATGACTCAGCTCTTCAGTGCTCATTTACTGGGTGGTGTTGAGATGTTCATCCTGGTGTCCATGGCCTTTGATTGCTACATAGCCATCTGTAAACCATTACACTACCTCATAATTGTGAACCGGAAAAGATGTGACTTAATTGTTCTGCTTGCTTGGGTTGTGGCCTTTTGGCATTCCATTGCCCAGCTATTCATGGTTCTTAGTTTACCTTTCTGTGGCCTAACCAGATTGATCACTACATATGTGATGTGAAACCCCTCCTGCAACTGGTTTGCATGGATACAAGTATCGTTAATAATTTGGTCATTGCAAATACTGGAATGGTAGCCTTGGTTACCTTTTTGGTCTTAATCTCATCTTATGTTGCCATATTATATAACCTTCGAACACATTCCTCAGAAGGTAGGAGAAAAGCTCTCTCTACTTGTGGTTCCCACGTCATGGTTGTGGTCCTTTTCTTTGTGCCCTGTATCTCCACTTATGTCCCTCCACCCAGTGATGGCAATAATGACAAGGAATTTTCCGTATTTTATACAGTGATTGCACCTTTGTTGAATCCTCTCATTTATACACTGAGAAATGCAGAGATGAAAAATGCTATGCAGAAGGTGTGGTCTAGGAAAATACATTTATTATTCAATTTAAACATATGAATTTTAATTTGTCTTTCTCTCCCGTGCCAAAATACACACACATTGGAACCTGGTGAAGTATTGAGCACTTTTCATCAAACTGTGAGGATTAAATGCTATTTTGAAAAGCCTAACCCTTTCTAGTTGATAATAAATGAAAAAAAAATTATTACTGAAGTGAAAACAATTTATTGATTTCTTACTCTATGTGCTCAAAAATGGAGATGTAAATGGCATTCTGCCTTGGTCTTCCCCTTTATTCGAGAAGTTTATGTACCGATATTGGTGATTACATTAGTAGGGGAATGGTAGCCAAGAAAGGACACTTTGGTCCAAAAAGTTTCAGATAATGAGTGAAGTCATAGAGGAGTACAGTGCCACTGTTTATCCAAGAGTAAGAGCAACTTTATCTTCTTTTAACACTATTTTTTGTTATTTTCTTTTTGGTAATAAAATCCATGCAAATGGAAAGAAGACATGTGCTAATGTGTATAGGAAGTGCAATCATAGGATTAAAAAAACCTATCCCTTAGATTTGGTAAGCTTAGAAACAGCACATGATAATGGAGGATTGACTTTGAAGTAGGGAAGATGAGGCTTTAATTTCATCTGACAATTCTGAGTTGTGGGGCCATAGCCAAATCACTTTAGACCTCTAAGGGTCAATTTCCTTATCTGTAAAATGTGGGAAATAGTACTTGGAAAATCTATCTAACAGTTTTATTAATGATCAAATAATGTTATGTAAGGTGATTTGCAAACTTTAAAGTGATACATAAGTGATAGCTTTTACTGTAAGGAAACAAATCATATCACCTATGTCAATTATGGCTATTTATGTCTTCTTTGAATCCCACATCAAATCTGATTCAACATTTACATCTAACAGAGTCTGAGAAATGAAACGTAAATAATGGTAGCTACTTAAGAGAGTTGCTATAAAGATCACATGAGGAAGTATAAAATGAGTACTTAATGTATTTTAACATAATGTATACATAAAATATAAGCTCTCATGAGATAAATATTGGCAAAATTGATGGCCATAACCCAGGAAGACCTGGGTTCATGTGCCACCACTGAATCATACTTTCTGCATTATCCCAGATAAGTCATTTCATGTCTTGGGGATCCAACAATTCTTTAAGATTATGTGTTACAAAGGAGATGCCAAGTTTACACGCTACAAGGACTATCCTCATTTTGGAGTTCTCTGTGTCAATAAAATCATGGATCCAATGATCATCATCATCATCATCTTCACAACCACTATAATCATCATTGTCATTATTATTTTTACAAATGAAGAAACTTGTGGCAGAGAACAGAAATGATTTCACCAAAGTGTTTTTACACACACACACACACACACACACACACACATACACACACACACATACTCTTTCTCTCTCATGCACCATGAAAATCCCCCCAAAAAGTGTTCCAATGTTTCAAATTAGTAGTGCTCATGAATTTTATGGTGGCAACATGAAAAATAACTGAGAAGAGGGAAGAGTTTAAGTGGGGAGGAAAAAATATGTTCTGAATGTTGGGTTATTATTATTTTTAATAAAGGAAATTCAGAAAACCACTCACAGAAACAAAAAGAAAAGCTTGGATGAGACATGAGGACTAATGATATAGATTTATGAGACATCAGTGGAGACTTGGTGGAAATGTTGAGATAGAATGATTTGCATGATGGTGTGAATATAAAATAAAAGTATATGGGGAATAGGATATAAATGGGCCTGAGAGATATAAGTAGTAATGGAGTGAGAAGAAGGTATGTCATGAAAGGAAATAAAAATCCAGGAATACTGGCAAATGACGAAAACACTGTAAAAAAAGTCAGGAAGTGAATATGAATGGGGGGGATCGATGGGGTCCCAATGGAACCAACTCCCAAATAAAAAGTATTCCAGGTTAAAATGATCCAAACTAAAAAATTCAATTTTTTTTTATATCAGCTGAATATTATTTTGATAAATTAATGGACTATTTTAATGTGTGTGGTTTTTTTTACTCCTGTGCTACTTTATGCTATAGATATGACAGGGTGTAGGAATCAACTACTCTCATATGTAGATTATTTGGGGTGATAACTCTACTTTCCACCTGCTATTGGCTAATTTGCCTTATTTATCATCATCCCAAATTCTAAGGGAATCAATTCTATGGGAATTAAGTATATTCTGCTATTGCATTATTAGTTACTAAGTTATCAAACTCTTTTTCATTAATCATGTCTTGCTAACTGTCTTTAACTATTTGACATGCTATCAGGTAGAAGAAAATTCACACAGATACACAATATACACAAGTACATATATGTAGCAGTGCATGCACACATGTATGTATTCATGTACACATTCAGCTATATGTGTACATATAGGCATAATATACATATGTATATTGAAAGAGAAAAAGAGTTTAAGCTCAAGGAAATTAATGATTTTTTCCTAAAATTATGTCTGTCCCAAAGTAAAACTGGGTGCCTACTAACATAATTGATTCTTCCTCATAATAAGCTTTCAGATGAATGTTGGATATCATTGGGTAGTATATGTTTTCAAAGAGACTCTTGGGGCATAGGTGGCAGAGTATATAAAGAGCCGGCCCTGGAGTCAGGAGGAACTGAGTTCAAATGTGGCCTCAGATGCATCACTCATTAGTTGTGTGACTCTGGGCAAGTCAATTAACCCCAATTGCCTCATCCAAGAGAGAGAGAGAGAGAGAGAGAGAGAGAGAGAGAGAGAGAGACAGACAGAGAGACAGACAGACAGACAGACAGACAGACAGACTCTTGTTCAGGCATGGCTTGAATGAGCTTAGGAGAGATGTCAGATACAACTTACTTTTGGTGAACTGAGTCTTAAAAATGAACAATTTCTAAATGTTTATACATGATTTAAAAATAATTTGATTGTTAGTGATGTTAATTTATTGTTTATTAGTGTTCATTGACATTGTTAATCTCTTAAAGTTATATTTTTACTGCACACATATTTGCACTCCCAAAGTCTTCTACTTGCCAGCAGGAATCTAAATGAGCTAATTATTTCATGTGATAGCTACAAAATGAGGGCATTTTCTAACAAAATAAAAAAGCACATTATTACTATTGCAGGCACGCCCCAAGCTTTAATTCATCCATTTCTGCATTGTTGTACTTGATGTGAAAATTCTCTCCAAGCCTGAAGCATAAAAATCAAACTATGAAGTAACAAAAGCAATCACCCAGAGAACGCTGCCCTCACTCTCGTCATATCTGAAAACTGGAACTGGCTTCTATAATTGAATAGGCCCCTGCAGTCAATATATGTGGTATAAGAAAAAGGTGTAGGGAGCCATTGTAGTGTCAGAAATGACCCTCGAATCTCCTTTTAGGTTTTTGTGGTCCTCATAGCTGAGCCGTGTTCGTTGAGAGGAGAAAAAGAATAGAATGTCAGTGTTGGGAGGGACCTAAGAGGGTATATTCTGGTTGTTCAGTTATTTCAGTTGTGTTTGACACGTCATGACCCCATTTGGGGTTTTCTTCATAAATAAGGAAGTACTTTGCTATCTCCTTCTTGAGCTCATTCTGCAGATGAGGAAACTGAAGCAAATAATGTTAAGTATCTTGCCCAGGGTCACACAGCTAGCAAGCATCTGAGGCTGCATTTGAATTGAGGTCTTCCTGACTCCAAGTTCCACACTTTATCCACTGTATGACCTAGCTAGGTCAACCCATATCCAAAGCAGAATATGCCCTACAACAGTGGTGTCAAAATCAAATTGAAATGAAGGCCACTAATCGACAATAAGGATCTATATGGGTTGCATGCTGACTCCATTTAAAATGTAAGATCAGTTATGTTTGATTATATTTTTCATGGATTGTGTCAAATATTTCCCAGTTGCATTTTTATCTGTCAGGTGTGTTGTTGGACACATGCCATCCATAGGCCACGTGTTTGATACCTCTTCCCTACAACAACCTTAATGATTAATCTTACAGCTTTTGTCTGAAGACCACCAATGAATGAGAAACCACTTCCACAAATTGTCCATTCCACCTTTAGACCTTTCTACTTTTTAAGGCTGCTTACCCTCTACAAGATGGTTGCAACTGGACAGATTTCTCATAACATCCATGCCTCACTCTGATAGGACAAATAACAAGAACTCTGAATAAATATTAACTTTTATTATTATGTGACTTTGGGTTTAATATTTAACTTCTGTGACCTCAGTTTCCTCATCTTGAAAAGGAGGGAATTGGACTGGATGGTTTCTGTAGTCTCCTCCAAGATCTAGCTTCATTTCATATTATTCATAGAGCTTCATTTCTCAAATCTGCAGTTTCTTCATCTTCAAGAGGAGAATAATATGTAGTTGGAGGACCAAAGGAGATAATGTGTCTAAAGTTATTTGTAAGCTAAGGTTGGGTGCATAAATATGAGTCACAAAGAAGACAACAATTGTGACAATGATGTTGCTGCTGCTGCTGATAACGATAATGATGATGATGATGATTACATTGAATTGCTTATAGGTTGTGCCTGTATTGGGAGTTCTCCCATACAAATCCTCCCTAGGTCTTCAGGAACTTTTATACCACACAAAGCAGTTATGAGGATTAAGTGAGAATTTATATGTAAATGCTTTATAAACTATAAAGTGGGCTATAAATATGAAATCATTATTGTCATTCAAAAACTCATGACAGCTCTTCTCCCTTTAAGAAGGAGAGCAACATTTTTGAATCAACAGTTACAAATGGCTACCAACCCAAAAGCTCCAACCTTTCCATTGACAGAGTCTTTTACTGAGAATTTTAAGGAAAGAAAAACTCAATCCCGTTGCATTTTTCTATTCCTCCCTCCTCTCTGTGGAGGGACCAGTGACACAGTTCTTGGTGATAATTAATGTCTGTAAAACAGGTGCTACACACACACAATAGGAAAATCACACCACACACACACACACACACACACACACACACACACACACACTAGTACAACATCATGGGCTTCAAAGAGGGAGAGAAGATAGATAAATATCAATGTAAATAAGCAGTTCAGGGAAAATCAAAAGAAAGTACAAAATAAAGTAGTGTATCTTGTTATTTGAAGATTACTTATAATGTGTTTCGAGTTAATAGGTACTAGATAAAAGAGCAAAGGCATTAGACTTAAAATGTAATTTGGAAATTGGCTTGATTTCAAATTCTACTTCTGGGACTTCCCAGCTGTGGAACTGTAGGAAAGCAAATTGAACATTTCAATTACAGTTTTCACAGAGTCAGCATAAGATACCGGAAACAACTCTAAATTTGGAATGAAAAAAAAAACTGGGGTCAAAGCCATATTCTTTCACTTCTTGGCTTTGGGATCATCGGCAAGTAATACTCCCCTCTTTCTCTCTGATTTTCTCAATTTAGAATGACTCTATAGATTATGTCTAAGATTTTTTTGTGCTTTAACCTTCCATTTTTTTTTTGGCTAACTGGAAAAGGAAAACAAACAAATACATGAGATAAATAAAAGGATTCCTTTGAGTAGATGCAATTCTCAATGTGGAAGGAATGCTGTGGTTGGAAATAAGACCTACCTGTGTGACTGTGGACACATGCATAATTTCTCTCAGCCTATCCTCATCTATAACATGTGAATGATGATGATGATAATGGTAAAATTGTTGCTTCTGTCCTTTTTATTAAATTTTAATTGTTTTTGGAGGTTGCCCTAAATATTAAGAATATAAGGTGCTTTATTTAGAATACACCTTCCATTTTTCACAAGCACAATTCTTGCTTAGTGAACAACATTAATTGGTATTCTATCTCCAGAATATAAACTGAGTTTCTAATTGTGTCCAGTCTGGCAAAATTAGTCATTATGAAGTACAAAATATTGCCTTTTAACAATCATCTCCCTCCTAGCTTGAGAGAAATGAAATGATTAAAAATGTGTGAGGCAGTTTCAGGAAGTAATTTGCAAAGTTAGAAATTACAATAAAAGAGATAAAAATAAAATTAATGTATCAATAAAGATTGAAACATCTTCAAGAGACACATTTTCTGACTGCCTTTCTTTTAGACCTACTTTATGTTATTAAATATAAACCTTACAACATCTGTGAGGTCCAGTAGGAGTGTCAATTTGTCATTTATCTTCATTCAATCCACCAGATTAACAATATTTACACACACACATACACACACACACAAACACACATATACATTTTGTCTCTTCTAGAAAATAAAGTAAGGTAATGTGTTAGAAAACTTACTGCTGTTGAATGATGAATCCAAGGGATTTCAGGATGATGTTTAAATGATCCCCTTATGTCCAGCACTCCTTGATTAATCAAGCTAAGTTGAAGCCATCATTATAACTTTGCTTAGCCCAGGGATGATAAATGACCACTGATCAAATCATATTTCCTGACCAGTAACTATTAAATACAATTAAAAGTTGGTAATGTATAATTAGCCTGGAATCTAGTTGCTGTATCAGTATCCCAATATCTGTAGCTTAAGATTCACTGCCCTACCTACCTATTGGTCATAAGCCTTACCAGTGGGCAAGTCAGATACCACCCACTGGTCAAGCACACCCTTCAGATGCTTACTTTAGTAAGAACTCTGATTAAATGCAGGTGTTTATAAAACAGGAATAGACAGATCAAGACTAGTACAAATCATGAAGAAACTAAGAAACTGATAACAACTAATTGTTTCCCCAGCACTGGAAAGGTAGCTGAAGATTGACACACATTTTTTCCATCATAAATTTGTGACTCAGAAATAAAGGGGGAACATTTCTGCATTGCACAGTAAAATAAATATAACATTCAACTCCCTGAAGCACCAGTGTGAAAAAAGAAATGAAAAGAATATCTGAGCAGATTCCAACACGTAAGCAGAAGTATTTGTAAGGCTTTGAGAGTCTGAAGAAATGATCCTTCCAGAGGGAGTTTAGAATGTTTTTTTTTTAACTAAACAACATTAGTCCAACTTTATGCCCCTCCAGAACAAATGGACAGTTACCTCCTGGTGCCATGTGGTAGAGAGGAAAGTGCATTTTATTTAGAAACACAGATAATAAACTGACAGTTTTTAGGTCTTGCCTGCCTGCTATAGTATTCTACCAGATCCTACTGACTTGGCATCAGGAAAGTCATAACAAGTGTATCTGCAAATTTACAAAACTGTTTTTGGCTGCAATTTGTAAGAATGAGTGGAGAGAGACAGAGAGAGAGAGAGAGACAAAGAGACACACAAAGAGAAAGAGAGAGACAGACACACATAGAGAGACAGAGACAGAAAGACAGGTAAACAGAGAGACAGGCAAAGAGAGAACTACAAAAGAGACATAGAAACAGAGACATACAGAAAAGAGGATGAGAGTCTATTTGAGAGAAGAGAAAGGAACATTGAAGGTCTGGAGGTCCAATTGCTTGGGAATGCTTCTCTTCTTTCTTCTTCTTCTTCTTCTTCTTCTTCTTCTTCTTCTTCTTCTTCTTCTTCTTCTTCTTCTTCTTCTTCTTCTTCACCTAAATGTTCTATATATCACAACTACTCATAGAAGAAAAAATACAGGGTGATTCAGAACCACCATCCTAGGTATGATAGGGAGTCATTAAAATTTACTGAGTTTTTATGTGACCCTATAAGCCTTGTACTTTAATAAAATCGCTTTTATAGTTGTGTGAAAAATAGACTCATAGAGGTGGAACAAACTATGGCCTACAGGACATATCTAGAAGTTGGATTTGGCCCTCAGGCCACAGTTTCTGACCTCTGAATTAGCAGATATAATAGAAATGGGAAACTAGGTGATGCAGTGGATAGAGCACCAGCCTTGGAGTCAGGAAGAACTAAGTGCAAATCAAGCCTCAGATGCTTAGTAGGGGCATGACTCTGGGGCAAGTTACTTAACCACATTTGCCTCTGTTTCCTTATTGATAAAATGAACTGGAGAAGGAAATGGAAAATTACTGTAGTAAATTTGCCAAGAAAACACCAGAAGGACTGTCAAAGAATCAGACACAACTGAACATCAACAAAAATAAAAAAGGTAGAAAGATGCAATCAATATTAAGTTAAAATCCATTCATTCACTAATTGATTCCTATGTGCCAAGTATTGTGCTAAGAACAAGAGATATAAGGAAAAAGTAAAAAAAAAAAATAGCCTACCTTCAAGAAATTTATATTTGAATGGGAGACATAGCTTATATGAATTAAAATATCCAAGATAAAAAGAGTGGTTTGAAGTTAAGTATAGAGAAAGTAAAACTAGTACCATGTGGGACAGTAAGGAGTGAGATCAGGAAAGGCATCTTTCATGAAATGGCTGAGTCTAAGAGGCAGCTTGGTGGTGCAGTGGATAGAGCACTGGTCCTGAAGTCTGGAGGACCTGAGTCCAAATCTGGCCTCAGACCAAACACTTGACATTTACTAGCTGTGTAACCCTGGGCAAGTCACTGAACCCTAACTGGCCTAAAAAAAAATAGCTGAGTCTATAAGATAAGGATTTTAAGAGTCGAGGCAGAGTGGGACAGTATTTCAGGCTTGGTGAAGAATCAGTACAATTGCATGGAAATATAAGATTGCACATTATCATAAGGATTGGCAAGTAGGACAGTATGGCTAAATGGGAAGTTACATGAAGATGAATGGAACTGAGGAAGATCATGGAGTGCTTTCAATATTGCACAGATGATGATACTTGTGATTTGTTCAGTAATAGGGAGCCATTGTAGGTAGAAGGTCTCAATAGTCCAAGGGAAAAGGACAATGGCTGCATACTATATAAAAACTGAATAAGTAGAAACATAATTACACCACAAAATATTGAAATCTCAGCAACTGATGGAGAAGTAGGGGTTCAGGGAGAAATGTTTTCTTTTATTTCCTTTGTTACTCTTTTGATAGTTTCTGCCCTAATTGTTCTTCCCTTATCTAACAACAACATAATTCAGCCATGTTCTTTATCAATCATTTTATTTCAATGATCTACTATTAAATTCCTCAAACAGAGTCAAATCAAGGTGTGCAGAGTGTAACAGATAGAGAGATTCCATTTGCAAAGTTTGAGGACTTTCTTGACCACTTCACTGTATCCTGGAACTCACGAATTCTTACATTCTATTTATTCTGGAGACTGCTACCTATCTAGAACTTCTGATCCTGTGTCCATTAAATAATAGAAGTTGTTGCAACTGTCCATTAAATGATAGAAGGAAAAAGAAACTCTCAATTATGACAACTGAAGAGACACATTTGCCATTCTTCTACTTCATATGAAATTCAGATTGATCTGAAATGGTAAAAGGGATACAAATGTTCATTGAAGAAAATAACTCCTTAAAAATTAAAATTGATCAAGTGGAAGTTATGACTCCATGAGATATCAAGAAACAATAAAGTACAATGAAAATAATAAAAAATTCAAGAAAATGTAAAATATCTCAAAGAAAAAAATGACATGGAAAAATATTAATAGATAATTTAAGAATTATTAGATTACCCAGTGATCACAATCCTAAAAAGAGCTTATATATCATATTTCAAGAAATCATAAAGGAAAATTACCCAGATACTTTTCAATCAGTGGGCAAAGTAGAAATTAAAATATTCCACCAATCACCTTCTGAAATTCCTAGGGAATTGACCTAGTCCAACCATTCTGGAGAAAGATGTAGGACTAGACCGAAAGGTCTACAAAATTGTGCATACCTTTTGACCTAGCAATACCACTACTGGTGCTATATTCCAAAGATATCAAAGAAAAAAGAAAAGGACCTTTATTTGCATAAAGATATTTATGGTAGCTCTTTTTGAGGTAGCAAAGAAAACAGAGGCAATGCCAATCAGTTGTGGAATGGTTGCACAAATTATATTATAAGATTGAGATGGAGCCAATTCCAAATAAAATTAAAGTTCAAGTAATGCCCACTATCCTCCCATCTTTTCCTCAAAAAAAAATGTAATACATCTTTTGTACCTTTTCATGTGAGATAATTTATCGAATTTTACCTCTCCCTTCTCCCTTTTCTCTTTTTCCAATGTGATCTTCTTTTGTCAAACCTTACTTTTATTTTTTTAATCTCATGCCATCAAAATCAAATTATACTTGCATTCTCTCTCTCTCTCTCTCTCTCTCTCTCTCCTCTCTCTCTCTCTTCCTTCTAACTAATATAATAGTGATAAACTTCTTAAGTGTTTCAAATTATCATCTTTTGTGGGGATATAAAAAGTTTAATCTTATTGAATCTCTTATGCTTACTCTTTCAGGTTTACCTTTTTATGCTTCTCTTAAGTCTTGTATTTGAAAATCAAATTTTCTGCTCCGCTCTGGTCTTTTCATCAGGAATGTTTGAAAGTCCTCTATTTTATTGAATGTTCATTTTTTGGCCCCTGCAGGATTTTATACTCACTTCTGCTGGGTAGGTGATTCTTGGTTGTAATCCTAGATCCTTTGCCCTAGGGAATATCATATTTTAAGCCCCTGATCCTTTAATGCAGAGGCTGACAAATCCTGTGTAATCCTAACTGTGACTCCATGATATTTATTTATTTTTTTTTCTGGCTGCTTCCAGTACTTTCTTATTGACCTGAGAGTTCTGGAATTTGTCTATAATATTCCTGTCAAAGGATATGCATAGTTTCATGGACCTTTGGGCCTAGTTCTAAATCTTTCTCCATAATGGTTGGGATAAAATAATATTCTTCAGAATTTTTATTGGGGGATCACTTCCAGGAAGTGGTCATTGCATTTTTTAAATTCATATTTTACTCTCTGATTCTAGGATATCAGGGCAATTTTCATTAGGAATTTCTTGAAATAGGGTGTCCAGGACCTTGTTTTAATCATGGATTTCAGGTAGTCCAATAATTCTTAAATTATCTTTCCCAGATTTATTTTCCAGGATAGATACTTTTCCAATGAGAAATTTCAAATTTTCTTCTTTTTTTTTTTTTTTGATTTTGTTTGTTTGATTTTTGATGCCACTTGAAATCATTAGCTTCACCTTGCCTGAATGTTATTTTTAAGGCATTATTTTCTAAATTAGCTTTCATAATTTATTTTTCGTTTTGCCAATTTTACTTTTTAAGGAGTTTCTCCCTTCTATTGGATTTCTGTACATCTCCCCTGCCCCCATTTTCTGCACTTCCTTTACCAAAGCTGTTGACTCTTTTCGTAAATCTCTTACATCACTCTCATTTCTTTTACCAATTTTTCTTCTACCTCTCTTATTTGATTTTTAAAATGCTTTTTGTAGCTCCTCCTTGAGTTCTTTTTGGGCCTTAAATCTATTCACATATTTTTGAGGATTTTGCATGTAGTTATTTTGACATTCTGTCTTCTTCTGAGTTTGCATTTCATCTTCTCTATCATCACATAAAAACTTTCAATGATCAGGTTCTCTTCCTTTGCCTTCTCCTTTGCCTTCCCCTTCTTCTCCTTCTCCTTCTCCTCCTCCTCCTTCTTCTCCATCTTCTTCTTCTTCATCATCTTCTTCTCCTCCTCCTCCTCCTCTTCCACCTCCTCCTTCTCCTTCTCCTCCTGCTCCACCTCTACCACTTCCTCCTCCTCTTCCACCACTTCCTCCTCCTCTTCTACCTCTTCCTCCTCTTCCTTCACTTCCTCCTCCTCCTCCTCTCCCTTCTCCTTTTTCATCCTCCTCTTCATTCTTCTTCATCATCATCATAATCATTATTGTTTTTATTATTATCACAGGCTATTTCATCACATTTAATGTTGTGCTTTGCTCTGGGGTGCATGATCCTGTTCCAAGCTTCTTGTATTGGGGCCCAAACCCTTATTGCTGGCCTGCTGCACCTGTGCCATGGGGT
Organism: Phascolarctos cinereus; assembly: GCF_003287225.1. Taxonomy (NCBI): domain Eukaryota; kingdom Metazoa; phylum Chordata; class Mammalia; order Diprotodontia; family Phascolarctidae; genus Phascolarctos; species Phascolarctos cinereus. Next base: position 246,386,318 of record NW_027556402.1, on the reverse strand, counting down.
CTTGTGGCTGGCCTGCTGCATCAAAATTGTGGCTCTCTCAGCTGGACTTCTCTGCTGAGGCCACAAGACCTAGCCTATGGGGAATGAAACAGATAGAGGAGTCAAGGATGATACCTAGGTTGCAAGCCAGAAAGCCAAAGAGATGAAGAAGCTTTAGTCAAACAGGAGAAGAATGAAGAGAAACCAGTGTCACAAAAATGTAGAAAAGAGAGAGTATCAGAAGAGGGCAATAAACAAAATCAAAGATCCAGAGATATCAAGATGGGGATTTATAAAAAGCCATTAGATTTGGTGGTTAAGGGAACAAGTTTGGAGATCATAATTTCAGCTGAATGAGGTCATAAGCCAGACTGAAAAGAATTTAAAATAAACTCAGGAGAAGGAATTTAACCATGAAAAGGAGGAGATACATAGTATGATGACTATTGAGGATATATGGATAAAGGTTTTTTTTTTTTTTAGATATGCGGGAGATGTGGCCACATTTCTATGTAACATGGAATCAGAGGGACTATATCATGGAGAGGAGATCTTGGCTGTGATCACTTATACATATAGAAGAGTATGGAGAAAGGAATACCTTGGCAAGAGGGGCCATAGCTTCATGTAATAAAGGGATGAGCAAGAAGATCATGGGAGAAGGCATCTGTGTGATGTAAGATGAGGAGAAGGAAAAAAGAGTGAGCTCCAGGCAGATAGCTTCATTTTTTTTCAGTGAAATATGTAGCAACATCCTTGGGTGAGAGGGTAGAGGAAGTAAATGCAATTGGAAGTTTGAGGAGGAAAAAAAGTTTGAAAAAGACAGTGGTGAGTAGGAAACTGAGTCACTTAGGGATATATAAAAAAGGACTGCTGTTCTGTGGTGAGAGCCCATTTGAGATTATGTAACCTTCTTGTGATTTCTATCCAGCTTTGCTCAGATGAATAGGAGTGAAAGCTTCAGATAACAGCAGTAATCCAAGGTTGAGACTTGAGAAGACAAGATCAATAATAGAAAAAGAAACCAAGAGACTTAAAAGAACAGTCTACTGAACAGTCAAAAGTGACTCACCAAAGAGTCATGAACAAAAAGGGAGGAGATATTAACCAATGCTGGGATTGTCTCTTGGAAAAAAATAGAGGTAGATGGACTCGATATCAAAGTATAGACTAAAAATAGGATTTGGATTGCAAAATGGAAGGAAAATGGGATGTTATGAGATATTGATCAGATATAGGAAATTCAGAGTTCATCAACATGGAAATAATAAATATGCTAGTGATGGCAAGATAAAGGATATGATCATCTTTGTGTGTATGTGAGGTAGGGTGAAGAAGTAATTCACATGACATTAGAAAGTTAAAGAATTGAACTTTCAGGGTGGTTGAAGAAAAAAAATCAATATGTATGCTAAAATCCCCTACTAAGAGGGCAGGAATTTAGGAGTAGAGAAAAAAAAAACCTAACAAACTGTGAGACAAATATTGAAATCATTGAGGAAAGAAAGGGGTATTCTGGAAGATCTTAGACAACAACTAAAAGAATTTTGATTGAATGGAGATCAGCACTGAGTGAGCTTCAAAGGAGAGGAGGTTACTGAGTGATGGTAGTAGAAGATGTGCTTGGAAGGGGAAATGTAAGTAAGGAACATTCCAACTCCTCCATCTCAGCAAGTGGTATGGAAAGGAAAATATTTAAAATCAGAGGTTTGTCACTGATGGAGTAAGCCTTTCACTGAGCATAGGTGAAGGGACTGGTTAATTTAGAATGGGACATTGAGAGAGGGGGATTGAGTAGAGAGGACAGGCAATAAATGGTTGGCCAGCGGGAGATGGAGACAATGGATTTGAATAATGATACACAGGTGTTTACAATATCTTGGAAGGGAAGATCATGACCACATAAGAGTGTTACTGATTGAGGAATGAGTTATATTGGTTATCAACATCCCTGGGGGTTAGGAATCAGGATAGAGTCCTTTCTGGATTTCAGATAGCTTAGGTAAAAGGCTAGTTGGGGGAGTCAATGGAATAACTTGCTCTCCTTTCCCTGAGGCAGGTCAAGTCAGGGCAGGACAAGATGGATGGAGCATGTTGGAATGGCATCTATCTACAACTCTTGAAGCCAGAAAGAGGCATGACAGGAGTCGTGCAGGCAATGGAGTGGTGACTCTCTGTCCCTGATAGGCAGGAAGAGTCACTTGCAAGCAAGATGTGGCCAAGCTAGGACATTGGCCCTTAATAGAATGGCATGTTTAAAGGAGTTCTCTGAGCCTGTGTGTCTCTCTCTGCTACCTGAAGACAAGACTCTTTTTTAAGCATTAAGAGGCCAAGTTAGAAGACAAGTTTGTGATGGAATGGTATCTCTCTCTTTGTTCCCTCACACAAATTTTTAATATATGTGTATATACATAGATAACGTATATACATATGTGTATAAATATACGCATATATATGTGTGTATATATATACATATATGTGTGTGTGTGTATATGTGTATATATATATACACATACCTACATACTGTATTGGAGCATGTATACTCACGTGCAAGTATATAAATATACATGCAGGCCCGAATATCCCAAGCCTCACACCAGATGAGTGCGTTGTTCTGCAGTGTATAGAATCTCATTAAACTTTATCTGGATAACAGCAGAGAAAAACAGTTTAATGAAACCCAAATCAGTAATAGAATCTACTATTATATACAGAAGGCCACACACAAAGCTTCCCTCAACTCCAAACCTCCTCACACACATAACTCTGAAGGGAGGGCAAGATACACGTTTTGTCATCCTTCCTTTGGGGCCAAACTCAGTCATTCAAAGTATACATTTGGTTTTGATTTTTTTTGTAATTGATGTTATTCTTTCCATTCAAATTTCAGCAGTCACATATAGTTTTACCTCTTCTCTTTGGCTGATGTTCCATTGGTTTAACAGAATTATTTCCACTAAATATCACTTTGTAAACAATCACAAACAAAAAGCACAATTAAGTAAACCTTAAAAGAGCCACCCATCAAGCTAGCCAGACAACTGTAGAAGGCGATGAATTACAGAGTGCATGGTAATTCTCATTGGTAGATGGACTTTTCTCAAAGCAGAGCTCCATGTACTAAGAAATTCCCAGATATAGGCCACAACAAACAAAACAATTATCCCCCCCAAACACCTGAAACACTGACCACATAGTCATAGTATCTACCTCTCCCCAAAGCTTTTTTTCTATATTCTCCCTCTATCTGTTACGATGAGGGACACATAATTCATGATCAAACTGTAGGAGCTAAAATCATTCAGCTCATTAATCTGTGTTCTGATCATTTTTTTTTTTGCTTTCCATGGTTGTGATCATTGTGAATATTGTTCTCTCATCTCTACCTACTTCCCTCTGCACCATTCTATGTTGTCACTTTACATTTCCTCAAATTATTCATAGTCACCATTTTATGTTGTAATAATATTTTATTATTTCCTTATATCCAAATAAATATAGGCATTTGCCTCCAAGAGGACATTCTCTTCATTTCCAGTTTCTTGAAACCATAAAAAATATTGTTTTAAATATGTTTATATAAAGTTATCAATTATGTTTTCAGGCTGATATTTAGTCCCACATTTTTAACAGCAATAGATAACTGAAAATGCAGAAATAAAATATGTGCAATGAGGACATGAGAGCAATTTAACTGATATGAAAGTACACAGAACATGATAGATCATTCCTTGTATATCAAATGGTTGCTATTCATAATTTTATATAACACAACTACACAACTCCACAGGCAACCAGACTCAATGGGACAGTTGTTTTCTTTTGTTTTCCTTTGATTCAAGGGACCCAACATCTCATTAATTTCATCCATTACAGAATGGAAAATGCAACAGGTCTTTTAGAAGTAATGATATCTCAAAAGATCAGAAGATGGCGATGTTACTCCATTAGAAATTCCATCTCCATGCCTACCTCTCAGGCTAGAAAAAAGACAAAATAAGAAAGATCAAGTTATAATTAAATTAAAACTCCTGGGTGGGCCAGGACACAAAAAATTAAGTAAATCCATCACAGATTTGTTCTATATTAGAAAAGTCTAATTGTGACTAAATGTGGGCATCAGTAAGGGAGATACACACACACACACACATACTTAAAATGTCAGTGTGACATTTCAGTTGTCCAAATATTATATAAAAATGCTACCCCAGAATAATGTCTATGAAGTGTGAAAACTGACAGCTGCCTGGGGGTGTTTGGAGTCCTATAATAGTTCAATGGCGTCATACCAAACTTCAGATGACATTTAGAAATGGTTGAATCAGTGAATCTAAAGATTGAATCCATGTTAACATGGCTGAAGTTTGGCAATGCAGTGCCTTATGGATCTGTTTTTAACCCTGTGTTCTTTAACATTTTATCCAATGATTTGAATGAAGAAATACACTATATACCTGTCAAATTTACAATGACACAAAGTTAAGAAAAGTAATGTGAAGGATAATACAGCAAAGATATATGTATATATACATATATATGTATATATGCACACATATATACACATGTGTGTGTTCTATGTAGAATGGTAGGACAAATGCAAAAATGAATAACTTAGAAGGTATAAAAGCCAAATTCTTCACATTTTTAAACTTTGTTTTCATAGTTTTTGAATAGGTGAGGCAGAGCTAGACCAGATTTGATGTGAAAGAACTCTAATGATATTCATGAACCACAATCTACATACAATTCAACATTTTATAATTGCAGTTTCAAGGGCTCATATTCTCATGTTGAATTAACAATCTTAAATTGATTATTGTGAGGGAGTTTTGTGATAGATATTCTTGTCCAAGTATGGATTAAATATATAACCTTTGGCACCTCTTCTCAAAGATTCCTTGTTTTAGATAGATAGATAGATAGATAGATAGATAGATAGATAGATAGATAGATAGACAGATAAATAGATAGTATTTCAAATAATATAGATAAAAGGGATGAATTTATTTTAAGGTCAGAAGAAAATCAAAGAAAGAACAAGAAAGCCAAAAGAGAGCACCACAGTGCAGTGCAAAAAGCATTAAAAGTTGAACTGCAGGATGTGGGTTCAAGTTATCCCTCCAATGGTCATTACCTGTGTGACTTTTGTCAAGTAAGTCATGGATTTCAGTGTAAATGTTTTCCATTGTGTTCTATTTTATTTTATTTTTAAGAGTATTGTATTTTATTTGATTATATTATTTTACAAGGGAAAAAGGACAGAATAAAGGTAGCTATTGGTGGATGACCATGCCCTGGGGAATTTTGTGATGAGGAAGTGACTTCAGATGTCTTTGATTCAAACCCGTAGTTAGTTAACAGCTTTTTCTAGGACGTCTATAAGAAGCTGCTACTGAATTTTTCCTGGAAAAATTTCTATTAAGAGGAATGAAAATGCCCAATTTCAGCACCTTCCTGTAGTGTCAGAGTTTAGAGATAAGAAGGCCATGAGTTTGAATCCCACCTCATATTTACTTACATGAACAACAAATTTCTTAGAGACAGTTTCCTGATGTTTATCATGGGGATAAGAATTTATAGGATATGTCTCCCAAGATTATCCTGAGATTAAAATGGGTTAATGCGTGTAAAGTGTTTTAATTTTTTAACTTTTTTTTTAGTTAGGCAATGGGGTTAAGTGACTTGCCCAGGGTCACACAGCTAGTAAGTGCTATGTGTCTGAGGCTGGATTTGAACTCAGGTCTTCTTGACTCCAGGGCCAGTGCTCTATCCGCTGTGCCACCTAGCTGTCCCAAAGAGATAGAGTGTCTTTTGCTTGTTTGTTTATTTGTTTGTTTGTTTTGGCTAAGCAATGGGGTTAAGTGACTTGCCCAGGGTCACTCATCTAGTAAGTGTCAAGTTTCTGCGGCAGGATTTCAACTCAGGTCCTCCTGACCCCAGGGCAAGTACTCTATCCACTGTGCCACCCAGCTGCCCTGCATGTAAAGTATTTTTAAAAAAATAAACCACCATATAAATATATTCTAGCATTATCTTCTGAGAATACCCATTTCAACTTTGGACAGCTATAGCCGCAGGATTTTCCTTCTTTATATTGAGTTACAAGTTGTAGTATCACATATTTTTGTTAATATCTGAGAGGTTTAGACTCCTGAAGCACTGTAGTATAGGAGAGGGTCATCTGAAATGAATTTATAAACTCAAGCATTCTTTGAGTCAAGGTGGCAAAGATTTATTATGCAATGAAGTGGGCTGAGGTCCTTAAGGAATTCTGCCATGGTGGGCAGACCTCTTTAGGGAACTTGAAACCTAACAGGAATGATGCTAAAGGTTATATAGGAAAAGTAGCAAATTATATGCCAAGTATGCTAATTAGGTGATTACAACTACGTCAGTCACTACTGGAAACTATGGGGAGTGGGGAAGAAAGTGTTCCTAAAGGGTATATTTTTGGTCTATTATATCTGAAACAAAATGGCTTTGGGAGTTGACATCCATAGCTTGACCTCTGAATCATGTATGCAACTGTTGACATCAGTACATGATAGCTTTTCTGGTACAAGATAGCCCTGTTCATACAATGGAAATTCTACAGAGGTCAGCTTGTTCTTATAAGATAAAGATCGTTTGTCTCACTGGGCCTACTCATAAGTCACTGCCAGAGATAGGGTCTTTGGGCTGTAGGGAAATTACCAAGGATAGTATTTCTGGAGCCAGGGAGAAATTGGGGTCCACACATGGGCACACAAGCACCCCATTATTCTCCCCCTTAAAAAGATAGAACCCAAAATCTTTTGGGATAAGAGACAAAGGTCTCAGCTTCTGAAACTGTTTCATGCTGGGATTGGGTGTAGAGCTGTCCCTGCCTTGAGGAGTTCTTTAGCCAGTATCTGGAACTTGACCAATGCCATGTCCAACAGTAATGGGTTGTGGTGTTGGACAGAGGTTGGTACTCAGCCTGAGCAGTCATCTGGAAGTGGAGGGCACTGAGCCTAGAGGAGAGAAATCTGACAAGGAGATTAAAGAAATGAGGGACAAAAGGAGGAAGATAACCAGAAGCGTGTAAGTATGGACTGTTCTTCGGACAGAGGTATCTGAAATTTGTTTGACATATTGCCTTCTTAAAATACTGTCAAACTTCCTCGTACCCTGTCAACATACTTGAACCATCCGAATTTAGCACAAAGGTACCCAGAGCAACAATCCATGGACTGCCACGGTGGGCAGATATCCTCAGGGAACTTGCAACATAACAGGAGTCATGCTAAATCTTATATAGGAAAAGTAGTGAATTATGTGCCAAGTATGCTAATTAGGTAATAACGTCCGACTAAGTCATTCACTACTGGAAACCTTGAGGAGGGGAGTTTCCTAAGGGGTGTGTTTTTGGTGTGTTATGTCTGTGGAAGATGGTTTTGTGAGTGGAAGTCTATAGCTTGATGTTTGGATTGTACATGGTAACCGTAGGCATCAGTGCTTGATAGTTCTACTGGTACAAGATAGTCCTGTTCATGCATGGGACATTCAACAGAGGTCAGCTCGTTCTTGTAACAGAGAGAGATAGTTTGCCTCACTGGGCCCACTCATGAGTAATTGTGAGAGAGAGGGTCCTTGGGCTGGAGGGAAACTACCAGGGATAGTGTTTCTGAGGCCAGGGAGAAATTTGGGGTCCAAGCACAGGCACCCCATCACTTTCATGTCCCAATTTTGTACTCTAGGGCCAGCCAACACACGTCTAACGCCTCTTCCATTTGATATTACTTCAAATATTTAAGGAAAGAAATTAAATCCTGTGGGACCTTTTCTTCTTCCTCTGTTGCTTTTGTCATTCTAGCTATATGAGTCTGCTTTCAGTACCCTAATTACCCTGGTCACTTTCCTTTGACGAGTCAGAATGCACATGGTCCCTAGCTCTGGCCCCGTACTTCTTTAAAGGGGCCACTGCTGCGTCAACTCCCAGATGGGAGGGAAAGGCCAAGGGTGATCTGGAGGTGGAGCCAAAAGGGCCCAGGCTGCTCTGTCTGTCCCAGAATCCCAGCTCCTCAGCTGGAGGACAGGTCAGAGGTCCCCACGACAACCTGTACCTAAGAAGAAATTCTTCGATATCATCCCTAAGTCATCATCACCATCAAGTGATCAGCTGGGTCCATGGGGACATCATCTTTTAAATCCTTCCTAAAGGACATTTAAACGTGATACTTGGAACTATTGAACCCTCACTCCAAGTCAATGGCTCCTAAGGTTGTTGAGTATGATGGCATTTTTAACACAATGGTAATGGTCATAACAGTAGTAAAGGAGCAGCAGCAGCAGCAGCAGAAGAAGAAAGTAGTAGTTAACTCAATTGAAAGGAGTAATTCTTGACTAAAACCTGGTGATAATTATTTTTTAGTACAAATTCAGTAATTTTAATGGAAATATACCTTGTGCATTATATTTTATATATTTCAAATATTTATGCATTTCCATGGATCCACGATTAATCACATCAATTCAACTCAAGTTAATAAATGTTTATTAAGCATTCACTGATTGCCGAACACCAAGTGCTTCGGCTAGGGACAAAAGACAAAATTAAATCGTTTTCATGTAGGGTTTTCCTTCAGCAGGTGATTGATGGATTCATTCTATATCCATCTTTTCTTCTGGATCTGATAGATCTGGGCAGTTCCTCTTTCTGATTTCTTGAAGTATAGTGTCCAGTTTTTATTTTTCTTTCTTTTTAAAATCATTATTTTCAAGTAGTCAAAATAATTTTTCTTGACCTGATTTCTAGGCAGTTGCTTCTGATAGCAAACATTTTTTTTCCTTTAAATATTTTGATTTTATTGTATCATTTCTTACTTTCTTGTGGAATCACTGATATCTTTTTTTGGCTAGTCTAATTTTCACTCATTCTGTTAGTGGGTAAACTTTACCATTTTTGCCTGTAAGCAGGTTATTCCTCTTCAATTATTCTTTTTTTTTTTCCCAGAGCTTTCATTTCATTTTTAAAAATCTTACAGTTAATTATTTTCTAGGTAATTCAGCTGGGTGGCTGTGAGCCTAGAACCCGGGGCTCTGAGCCAGGAGGATTTGACTTAAAATTTGATGTCAGAAATTTACTAGCTGTGTGGCTTGAGCCAAGTCACATCTCTATTTTCCTCAATTCCTCAACTAGATTTGGGAAAATAGTAGCGCCAAACTCCTAGAATTATCGTGAGGATCAAATGAGATAATATTTAGAAAGTCTTCAGCGTAGTGCCTGGCACATAGTAGGTACCATATAAACACTAATTATTGTTATTAGTATTAACATTGCATTTGGCATAATATGTGCTTGGTTCAAATTTCAGTCCAATTGCTTACTACTGCTTTGACTATGGGAAAGTGACTTCTCACCTCTAGGCCTCAGTTTCCTTATCTGTAAAATGAGTTGTATATATATATTTATATATAATATGTATATATATACACAAATATATGTGTGTGTGTATATGTATGTGTTTATGTGTGTATAAATATAACATATATACACATATACATATATCTATATCCATATCTATATCTATACACACATATATTTATACACATATAATTTATTTTAGCACTGGATTTATGATTCTCTCTCAAAACATTTTATAAAAAAGTCCCTGTTCATGTTTTAGTCATAGGGATCATAGATTTAGTGCCAGAAGGGACCTTAAAAGTCATAGAATCCAGTTTCTCCTCATTTAACAGATGAGGAAATTGAGTAAGTGTTGGAGGCAGGATTTTAACTCATGTCTTCCTAGCTCACATGCTAACCACTCTGTAACATAGCCACCTTACTTTATTTTGTTTTTTTCAGCCAAAGACAAGATTTATTAGAACACCAATGGGGAAGGGGGTTGGGGAGAGAGATTTTAAGAGTCCACCATATTGGCCAGACTCTTAAAGAATCTAAGTATTTGTATTGACAAAGCAAGTAGGCTAGACTTTTAGACTCAGAGCCCTTGGCTAAGTTCTAAGAATCTCAGCCCCTTAGTGGAGACAAGTTGAATCAGAAAGAGTGTGGGAGGGATCTAGGAGCGGCCAGGTAGTTTCCCATGACTGGAGGAAGGGGTCTAAGGTCTATCTGGATGGGAGTGGCCATTATACTGGGATGCCTGGGACCTGGACCGTGGGGCCAAGGGAGAATAGAGTCTAGATAGGATTAAGGATGGGAAGTGGCCAGGGGCAATTGGGAGGTAACAGAACAGAATTGGGAGATTGGGTTTACCTACAAGGAAAGGCCAGTTGATATGATTACAAACTCAGGGGAAAGCCAGAGATTTGGCCAGGTGGGAAAGTCCTTTTTGGGGTCCAGATCCCATTCCATCATTCCCCCTTCAAACAAATGAGACCCAAATTCTCTTGGGGTAAGGTCTTTGCTTCTGAAATTGTTCCCTGATGGTAAGGGGCATAGAACTGTCCTAGCCTTGAGGGGGCCCGAGCACAGGCTGCATCCAGGTGATGATGGAGGGATATTGGCTGGTACTCACTGCTTGTTATCAACTGTAGGTGAATAGCCTGTAGTATGGAAGACACAAATCTGACAGAAAAAACTGCAAGGGACAGATATAGGTAGAAGTAAAAGTGTAAGAGCCCAATTAAAATCATTTACATTTGACCTGCCGGATTATCCAATCTTGTTATTCTTTTCAAAAGTTTAAGTAACATTTTGGCAGGTAGAAGTTTTCCATCTTTGGTTCAATAGTTACACAAACTAATTTGCCATAGACTGACTTACACTTCAATTATCACTGAAATTTTTCTCTCCAAAACAAACTGAAGATGTTTCTGATTTAATTCAGTTGTTTGGGGGCACTGAATTACTACACATTCATGTCAAAACAACAAGATCTCACACACTTGCATTGAACATTTACTGCCCATTTGCTCTAATTATGAAAATTTGCTATGAAAGGATAAATGGGGGGGGGATTTAGGGCCCAAATATTTCAGGACAAAACATCCTTAGCTCTGCTTACATTCAGATAAAGTCACAGTTTTCAAACCATTCATTATCAAATCCATCTATAACCAGACTCAGGAATAGCCAGGTGGGTGACATTCCTTTACAACAGAACACAATGGGGAAACTGAGCCAGAAGCATCCCATCTTAGACTGAGGCTAAAATTGTCCTCTCACCTTTTCCCGATGCTGACTTCTTACCAGTATCATATTCTCTGAGCAGCTTCTGGCATTTCTCTCAGGTAGTGGATTATTATGATCCATAAGACAACTCAAAATAAAATCCTATGTGCTTTTACCTCAAACAGCAAGTTTCACTAATTGCAGCTTAAGGAAAAGAAGAAGAAACTTTTCCAGGATTTCCATCTCAAATTTAAACTTTTTCCTGGTATAAAAAGCCAATTGTTAAAAGTTATTTCTATATACTTGCAAATTCTCAGCAAGCCAAAATCCAAACAAGCTCTTTGGCAATTTTACATATTAAAAAAAAATAACCAACAATAGCTAAATTATTTTAGCAGTAACCAAATTATGAAAAGTTCCTTGACATAACTGATAGAAAAAAGTTCACCAATTTGAAACTTGAAAGAAATCCATTAGCAATCAGGTGGCTTCAGTTTTGTTAAATGCATTTCCAAATTACACAGAGAATCATTAACAGTTAAAACTACAAATTTACAAGAGTATGCTAGCTCAAATTAGGAAGCTAGGTTCTTTACTTCATCAGGATGTGCTGAACCTGGGTAGCTTACAGGCAAAGACTGCCCCTGGGCCCAGGCCATTGCCAGTGGGGCCCATGCTGTAACTATTGCCCTACCACCCTCCTTCCTTTCCCCAGGTAGGGGAGGGCAAATTCAAAGGTGGGACAGGAGGGTGAAACTCTCTTCTCCTACGAGAGGGATTAACGGATACCCTCTTGACTCAAGGGACGGGATTGGGAGAAGAGAGTGACCATGGTTGTAAGGAGGTGCTTCAAAATTACTTAATGATTGATCACGGAATCTGCATAGATGTTTTTAGCTGTTCTAACTTTTCTCTGTAGTCTCCTTGAAGGACGATTTAGGGGTGTAGAGGGAAGGGAGTAAGTAAACCTCAGGGAACCAAAAAGCACCTGCAGTTTCCCAATTCCCTACTGCCAAGAGAACTGACAGAATTAGGCATACACTTCGGAGTAGGGCATTCGTCCTTGTCCTCTATTCTGTGGGAGGTGTATCCAGGTCCATGGCCTCAAACTGAACCAGTCAACAGAGAGCCTGACAGCATCGGCTGAGTGCAAGATATGCTAGTAACTGTCTGCCCGAACAGCACCTCCAAGCCTTCCTAGGTGCTTGTAGAGTGACCCCAACTGCAGGGCAAGAAAGAAGGAGAGGCTTACATAGCTCCAGTCTTGGCTAGAGAAGAGCTTGAGGTTAGGCAGCTTCCCTTACAGGCCACCAAAATGTTTAGGGGTGCTGGGACCCCAAAATCATGACATGCGGGTCTTGCCCAAATGAATTTGACCCAACCCTTCTTTAAGCCAAAGACGAGGTTTATTAAAGATTAGCCATGCTGGCCAGACTTGTAAGGAATCTAAGCATTTGTATTGCAAAGGCAAGCAGGCCAGATCTTGAGAATCTGAGCTGGCACCTCATTTTCACCAACATCAAGTAAGCTATAGGCTTTTCTACTTACAAAAAGAGATCATTTTTGTGTTTTTAATGTTTTGTCAATGTGGCAGTTTATATATCTAAAGCCTGAATCTCCCAGTTTTAAATAGTACAGCATCTAGGTAGCTAAATTCCAGAGAAACAATCTTTTCACTACTAATTTAAATCATAGAATCTTATACCTGTGAGGGACCACAGAGGTCATGTAGTCCAAACAGAACATGAACACAAATCATTTTTAGAACATTTCTGTCAAGTGGTTAAGTTCTGGCTTACTAGAGGCCTTAGGCCTCTATTGAGGGGGTGCCCAAGACTTCCCGAGCTTTTGAACAGCTCTAAAGGTTACAGGTTAGGTTGCTCCTTCTAGAGTCCTGAAAATTATTGCTCTTAAGATCAGAGACCTAAAAATTTTGTTAGCAGACACAAACAGACAGAGACAAAGAGACAGAGAGATAGACAGAAAAAAATCAGACGAATAAACAGAGATAGAAAAAGAGACAGAAATAGAGAAGCAGATTAACAGAAAAAGAAAGTTTCAGCTCCACAGAGAAAAAGAGGCAGAAAGACAGACAAAAAGGAGATACAGAGATAGAAACAGATAGAAAGACAAACATAAAGGGAGAGAGAAACAAATCAGAAGAGAGAGAGAGACAGAGACAGAGAGAGAAAGAGACAGAGAGGCAAAGAGGAGAAACAATGACAAAGGAAGAGAAACACAGTGAGACAGATACAGAGAAAAAGACTGAGAGAAAGAAATAGATAAAGAGAAACAGTTAGAGACACATAAGGATAGAGATAGAGAAGCAAAGAGGGGAGAGCCTCCAAGTCCCCTGACACAGTGCAGGTGTACTTAAAAATCCATTGGCAACAAGCTAATTTCTGGCTCACTTGAAAATTTTTTTCCAGCTCCAAGCTTTGGGAAGTTGCCAGGTTGATTAAGAATGCTCTCTGGGGTCTAGAAAGTTCTGTGTCCCTAACAAATCATTATCTTCTACCATCCAAAACTACAGAGCCAAGTACAAGGAAATTACATCTAATCAATCCAGAAATAGTTCTGTATAGCCTGATATCAGGCTAACACATGTAGGGGACAGGTATCTGTGAGGCGAGGTGGTAGTAGTGGGTGGTAAGTGTTGCCAGGAAATGCAATTTATTTAAACTTTCATAAAACTTTTGATAAATTTTCATTTAAAAGTTAGGATTTTTTTTTTTAAATCATGCAGAGGGCACCATGGCTGAGCAACAAGAAAGAAGGAGTGTTTCTCAAATATAAGCATTGGGGTTGCCCAGGTGGTTAACAATCAAGGAATATTTTCCTAGGACTGATCTTAGGGGATATTTTACAAGGCCTCAGGACTAAGAAGCATGTAAGAAAACCAACAGACTGTGGAAAATTACTGTGACAGCTCTAATACCAAATAGTTGTGTGGCCTCGTGCAAGACTCTTAACCTTTCTCTAATTCTCATCTTCTGGGGGGGGGGAAGTGAATACAATACTATTTGAGATACTTACCTCAAAAAATAATCTGAGGGTATTCATTTGCTAATTTTGAAGTGTCTTTTTAAAAATCCACTTTAAAGTGAATTGTCATTAATGTGATGAGGAGTGGAAGAGAACACATGAGAGCTAAGGCATTGTGAGGTGGCAGTTTGGGGGCACTCATTGCAAGCAGGCATCCTCTGAGTCCTGGGACCATTTGGGACAAGTGTGGTAGGCAGGTAGGTGGGTGTGAGGCATTTGGAAAGCTAGAACTGTGGCCTGGCACATAGTCAGAGCTCAAGGAATGCTTGTTGACTGTGAGCTTTTGTCACCTTAAAGGTGATATAGTCAAGTACTCTCACCTTGAAAGGTGAGGAAATACAGGCAAAGAAGAGTTAAATGTCTTGACTGCATCAGAGAATAAATTAGTACTGGATCTAAAACTAGCTAGAACCCAAGTCCCGTGATAACGAAGCAAAGACTTTTCTTATATTCCAGGAATGGCTGGTGGAGATATAATAGAAGCTAGTCTGGTGCTCTGCTAAGGGTCCAGGTGGGTTTTTAATTTCTGGGTACTGGGGCAGTCATTATTCAATGTACAGGGCATGAGTAATTATGGCTAGTAGATAGTTAATGGAGTGAACAGCTTCAGAGATTACCTTGAAAAGAGAGGTCATGAGAACTGTCAATAAACATAAATCTTTATTTTAAAACCTTCACTGGACCAATGTGAAGTAATGTTGGATGATATATGAAAACCTACCATATATTTCTACCACTTCTTCTATTATTGATGGCACCCAAAACTGTATTTTAGGAGATAAAACATATTCAAAAAAGAGAATAATAAAGTCTGAAAACTACAGCCTAGCAAGGTTGATTTTCATCCTTGGAAAAGTTCTAAACAACATTTAGTTTTAAACGACAATTCCAACAATTGCGTGTATTTTTTTTAACATTTGTTGTTGTTGTTTTTTATTTTCCAATAAAGTTTTGAGGTCCAAATTCTATCACTCCCTCCCCTGTCCCTTCCCTGAGGCAGTAAGCAATCTGATATAGGTTATATGTGTGCAGTCATTTAAACATTTCCATATTTGTTACTTTGTTCATAGAAAGAAAGAAAGAAGGAAGGAAAGAAGGAAGGAAAGAAGGAAGGAAGAAAGGAAGGAAGGAAGGAAGGAAGGAAAGGAAGGAAGGAAGGAAGGAAGGAAGGAGAGAAAATCTTATGCTTTCTTGCTACATTTTCCCCAGTTTTCTGTTTTCCTTCTAATTTTTTTGCATTGATTTTGTTTGTGCAGAACTTTAAAAAAAATTTATATAATCAAAATGACTCAGTTTACATTTTGTAATTCTCTTTATATCTTGTTCGGTCAAAAATTCTTCCCTTATCCATAGATCTGGAATGTAAATTGTTCCATGCTCTCCTAATTTGCTTATGGTATCACTATTTCTGTGTAAATCATGTACCTACTTTGAACTTTTCTTGGTATGCAGTGCGAGATGTTGGTATATATCTATTTTCTAGCATAGTGTTTTCTAGTTTCCTGGCAGTTTTTAATCAAATAATGAGTTCTTGTTCCAAAAGCTTGTATTTGAGGGTTCATCAAATACTGGGCTACTATGTCCATTTACTGCTAAATCTTGTTTATCTAATCTGTTCTACTGATCCACCACAATGTTTATTAGCCAGTACCAGATTGTTTTCATAATTACAACTATATAATAAAGTTTGAAATCTAGTGTCGCTAGCTCACCTTCCTTCACACTTATTTTTCATTGATATTCATATCCCTTGATATCCTTGACCTTTTATTCTCCCATATGAATTTTGTTATTATTTTTTTCTAGCTCAATAAATTAATTTTGGTAGTTTGATTGACTTGGAACTTAATAAAGAGATTAATTTAGGCAGAATTGTCATTTTTATGACATTGTATTGACCTATCCATGAGCAATTAATATTTGTTTTGCAATTATTTAGATAAACTTTATTTGTGTGAAAAGTGTTTTGTGATTATGTTTATACAGTTCTTGGTTTTCTCTTGGCATGTCGACTGTCAAGTGTTTAATATTGTCTACAATTGTTTTAAATAGAATTTATCTTTCTATTTCTTACTGCTGGACTGTTTTGGTGATATATAGAAATGCTTACGATTTCTGTGGGTTTATTTTATGTCCTGTAACTTTGCTCATGTTTTAAATTATTTCAATTATTTTTTAAGTTGATACTCTAGGATTTTCTGAATATATCATCATGTAATGTGCAGAGTGTGATAGTTGTCTTTCCTCTTTGCTCATTCAAATTCCTTCAATTTCTTTTTCTTCTCTTTTTTTTGGGGGGGAGGCTGGGAAATGGGGTTAAGTGACTTGCCCAGGGTCACACAGCTAGTAAGGGTTATGTGTCCGAGGTCAGATTTGAACTCAGCAGCTCCTCGTTTCAGGGCTGGTGTTCTATCCACTGTACCATGTAGCAGCCCCCTTTTTTTTCTTTTCTTATTGCTATATCTAGCATTTATAGTAAAGTATTAAGTATCAGTGGTGATGAGTGTCTTTGTTTCATCCTTGACTGAGAAGTTTATCCCCGTTATGTATAATTGCTTGCTAATGGTTTTAGCTAAATATTACTTTTCATTTGAAGATAATCCCCATTTATTCCTATGTATTTGGGTTTTGTATTTTGTCAAAGGCTTTTTTCTGCATCTACTGAATTAATCATATGATTTCTATTGGGTTTTTTTCTTGATATAGTCAATTATGCTGATCATTTTCTTAACATTGAATCTGTCTTGCATTCCTGGTATAAATCTCACCTCGTCATAGTGTACGATCCGTGTGTTATATTGTTGTGATCTCCTTGGTAGTATTTTATTTAAAATTTTTGCATGAAGATTCTTCAGGGTAATTGGTCTATAGTTTTCTTTTTCTCTTTTTTGCAATTCCTGTTTTAGGTATCAACACCATATTTGTGTTTTTAAAAGAATATGGTAAGACTCCTTTTTTTTCTTTTCTTTTTTATTAGTTTATTTTGATTTATCAACAATTACTTCCATAAATTTTTGAGTTTTAATTTTTTCTACCCTTCCCTTCCCACCTCCCTCCCCAAGACAGCATGCAATCTGATGTAAGCTATACCTATACATTCCTATTAAACATATTTTCACATTAGTGATATTGTAAGGGAGAATTAGAACCAATAGGAGGAACCACCAGAAAGAGGAAACAAAACAAAACAGAGGGAAAAAATAGCAAATAGTATGCTTTGATCTGCATTCAAACTCTGTAGTTCTTGCTTTGGTTGTGGATATCATTTTCCATCATAAGACCTTTGGAGATGTGCTAGATCCTTGCATTGCAGGGAGGGGCTAAGTCTATCACATTAGTCATCATATAATGTGGCTCTTTCTCTTATTTTTTCCAAACAGTTTATATAATATTGATATTAATTGTTCTTTAGAAGTTTGGTAGAATTCACTTACAAATTGGTTTGATCTTGTATATATTTTTTTTTATAGGAACTTCATTGATGGCTTGTTCAATTTCTTTTTGTAATATTAGGTAATTGAAGTATTCTATTTAATTCTGGTAATTATTAATTTTGTAAATATTCATCCATTTTACTTGGATTACTAGATTTATTGGTATGTAATTGGTCAAAATATTCTTAATATTTTTTTTGTATTTCCTCTTCATTGCTTTTTAATTCATTCCTTTCATTTTTATACTGGCAATTTAATTTTCCTTTTTTCCCCTTTTTAAATAAAATTAATCACTGGTTTATCTGTTTTTATTGTTTTTCCCCATAAAATCAGTTTCTAGTGTTATTTATTAGTTAAATGTTTTTTTTTCTTACTTTCATTTTATTAATCTGTCCTTGGATTTTCAAGATTTCCAATTTAATGTTTAATTGAAGATTTTTTATTTTTCTTTCTTTCTTTTTTTTTCTTTTTTAATTACATTCATTATTCACTGATCTGCTGTTTATTCAATTGATGTGAGCATTTAGAGATACAAATTTTCCTTCAAGTACTACTTTGGCTGCATTCTATTGTTGTCATTCCATTAATGAAATTATTGTTAATGTCTATGATTTGTTCTTTGGCCCACTTATTCTTTAGGGTTACATTATTTAGTTTACAAGTAATTTTAATTTATCTCTTCACCGTCCCTTCATTAAATGTTTTTTTTTCTTTTTTCATTATGATCTGAAAAGGGTGAATTTAATATTTCTGCTTTTATGCATTTGGTTGTGAGGTCAATTTTTGTGTAAGTGCCATGTACTTCTGAGAAAAAAGGAGTATTCCTTTCTATTCCCAATCAAATTTCTACAGAGATTTATCATATCTAACTTTTCTAGAATTTTATTTACCTCCTTAATTTCTTTCTTGTTTATTTATGGTTTGATTTTTCTAGGTCAAAGAGTGGAAAGTTGAAATCCATAGTATTGATAATATTTCATTAACATGGTACCTTTTAGCAATATAGTTTCCTTCCTTATATTTAAATTATATATTTTTTTGTTTTTTGTTTTTGCTTTATTTGAGATCAAGATTGCTGCCTTTGCTTTTTTTTTTTAATTTTTACTTCAGTGAAATCATAATAGATTCTGCTCCCATCCTTACCTTTACTCTTCGTGTGTCTCCACATTTTAAATATGTTTCTTAAAAACAACATATTATGGGATTCTGATTTTTAACCCATTCTGCTGTCTGCTTCTGTTTTATGGGGTAATTCATTCCATTCACATTTATTGTTATGCTAACTGTATATTTCTCTCTATCTTATTTTCCCCTTCTTTATCCTTCCCTCTCCCTGTTACATTTCACTCTATCCCTCTTCATAAGTTTTTTTTTTACCTCTGATGACCACTCCCCCAATCTGCCCCTTCTTCTATAAGTCCTCTCCTTCTCTTATTCCTATTCCCTTTTTATTTTCATATAGGGAAAGTTAGTTTCCATACCCAGCCAAGTGTAAATAGTATTCCCTCTTTGAGTCAATTCTGATAAGAATGAGGTTTAAACTTTGCCCTCTACCTCTCCATTTTCCTTGTCACTATAATAGCTCTTTCATGCCTCTTTTATGTGAGATAATTTACCTCAATTCTATCCACTCTCCTGTCTTCTCCCAGTGCAATATTCTTTCTAACACACTAATTTTGCTTTTTTTGGATATCATCCCATTATAGTCATTTCACACTTGCAGCCTCTGTCTATATCTTTCTAATCGACTTTGTAGTGATAAATTTCTTAAGAATTGCAAATATCAGGAGCAGCTAGGTGGAACAGTGGAGAGAGCACCAGCCCTGGATTCAGGATGACCTGAGTTCAGATCTGGTCTCTGACCAGACACTTGACACTTACTAGCTGTGTGACCCTGGACAAGTCGCTTAACCCCAATTGCCACACACACACACACACACACACACAACACACACACACACACATGCACACACAAATTGCAAATACCATCTTACCATGAAGGAATAGAAACAAATTAACCTTATGAATTTCTTATATCATATTTTCTTTCTTGTTTTGTTTTCAATATTTTCACATTTCTTTTGAGTTTTTCATTTGAAGACCAAATTTTTCATTCAGTTCTGGTATTTTAATTAGGAATGCTTGAAATTCCTATATCATTCAGTATCCTTTTCTCCAAAAAAGATTTTATTCAGTTTTGCTGAGTTGGTGATTCACAATTGTCCTATTAATTCCTTTTCCTTCTATAATATCATATTGTAAGCCCTCCAGTTTTTTTTTTTAATGTAGAAGCTGATAAATTCTGTTTAATCCTGACTGTGATTCTACTATATTTGAATTGTTTCTTTATGGCTGCTTGCAATATTGCCTTCCTGACATGGGAGCTTTGGAATTTGGCTATGGAAACAAGGACTTTCTGCTGGCCAGCCCTAGGGGCAGGGTCTTGCTCCTGGTCAGCAATGGGGGGAAGGCCCCACTGGGGCCCTGCCCTGAGAGTGGGGCCTTGCTACACTGATGTTCTGAGAGAGCTGGCTTGCCTCCTGGGCTGCTGGTTTGCAAAGTGGGTGGGCTAGCCCTTGTTGGTGGATTGCCCTAAGGCTCAGGAGTTTGCTGTAGGACCCCTGGTTTGCGATCTGCCTCTCCTTCTATACAGAGCTCCCTTCACACCCCTGTGAGACACTTACTGTGCTGGTAAGTTGCTTACTTGCTGTAAAATTGGTTCTAATGTGGTTTTGAAGGTTGTTGGGAGGGGAATTTGGAGGGCTCCAGGGAGTTCTTCTCTCCACCATGTTGGTACGAAAAGCTTTCTAAACTACATTATTAAAAGAGTGCTTAGCAATCATCTAGAAATGAAGGTGATGATCATATAAATAGCATTTCTTTATTGAGAACAGATCTAAGATTAAATGCTTTTTTTAATAGTAATTGAGCTGATAGAAGCAAAGAAAGAGTAAAGTTACAGTATATCAAATATTTGACAAAGTTCCTTATTCTATCCTTAGGGATAAATCGGAGAGTTTAAACTCGATTTGGTGATATCTGTGTTGGTTCAATAATTAGTCTGAAAGAACAATCGTCAATAGTTCAATATAAACTTGGAAGGACATCTCAACTAGAATACCACGCGGTCCTATGCTGTTTAGCATTTTATCAGTGATTTCAATAAAGCTATGCATGAGATACTTATCAAATTTCAGATAGCATGAAGCTAGGGCAGATGGTTACCATGCTGGGTGACAGTCAGAATCCAAAGAAAACTATCATCCGCCTAGAACTGTGGTCCAACTCTAGTAGAATGCAATTTAACGGGAAAACAAGATGAAACAGAAAAAAAGTGCATAAACTTATGTTTGAATTTTAAAAATCAACTTTCCAAGCATAAGATGTGGAAAAGATAGCTATCTATAAGTTTCTCTAAAGGTCTATTTTTACATTGTTTCCTCAATTTCAATAAATTATATAAAATATCTTCCCAGATCCCCAAATGACAGACTCTTCATAACCATTAAGAATACTAGAGTGTGGAGTCAGCTAGGTGACACAGTGGATGAAGCATCAGACCTAAAGTGAAGTCGACTTGAATTCAAATATGGCCTCAGTCACTTCCTAGCTATATGACCCTAGGCAAGTCATTAATCCCTATTTCCTCACTAAAAAAGTAAAAAAAATAAATTAGTGTACCCAGATTTTAGGAGATGGTAATCCTGCCATACTTAGACCAATTCATATCATTCTTGCAGTACGGTATTCAGTTCTAGATAAATAGCTCATTTTAGGAAGAATAGTGATAAATGGGTAAGTATTCAAGGGATGGAGATCCAGATAGTGAAGGTCCTCACTGCGTCATATGTGAATACAGAACTTTCACTTTGTTAAAGAGTAAAAAATATAGAAAAATCTATTAGTCATCTTCAAGTATTTTGATAGCTATTATCACGTACAAAATCAATGAAAATGGTTCTGGTTGTTTCCACTCCTCCCAGGACAAAACTAGGAATAGAATTTAGGGTTTTTATACTAGGGAAAGAAAAGAACCTCAGTAACAATTAGTATTATAAAGTGGAATAGACTGCCTCAACAATGCAGCTATGTGGCACAGCGGATAGAGCTCCCACATTGGAGCAGAAAGACTTATCTTCCTGAGTTCAAATCTGGCCTCAGAATGTTAGTAGCTGTGTTACCCTGGACCATTCACTTAACCCTGTTTGCGTCAGGTTCTTCATATCTAAAATGAGCTGGAGAATAAAGTTCCTTAGTAAGGATTGGACACTTCATCACTATAGGTCTTAAAGCAAAGTCTACATGACCATTTTAGTAATATGTTATACTTGGGATGCTAATTCAGATATGCAGGGGTTTTTTTTTAAAGCTATTGAGTGGAACTAAGCAGGATGAGGTATGAATCTTGGACTCTGTGACCATGTGTGAGTCATGTTGCCTATATGAAACTTGTATTCTTCATCTATAAAATGGGTTTTGGCTCAGGTAGGAATACATGGCTTAGGGGTGCCTTCCAGCTTGGAAATTCAGTGAATGTGAATGGGTTAGACAAGCTAATCTCTACATTTCCCCTAGTTCCAAATCCTATGATGTCCTGACCTAAGTTAAAAATCACAACTTTGAAACTCAGCAACTGTGTGATACTAAGGAATTTACTTATCCTCTCCAAGCCTATTTCCTCATATGCATCAAAGCGTTAATAAACCTTGACCCACAAGGTTGTTGGGAAGAAAGAGCTTTGTAAATGTTTAGAAATGTAGGTAGATATTATTGCCTTTGTTTTTGTTCCTCTTTATGAGAGAAGAAATGCAATGTGGTGTTTTCAGTGAATACTGTGGCCTTTGAGTCAGGAAGATCTATGCGTGAATCCTGCCCCTGATAATAAATTGTCAAATGACTAGAAAATCTCTTATTTTCTCCCTTGAGGCCTATTAGATGGTTAGAACATTGGACGTACTTACTATTCTGATTTTTACTTTTGTCCTTTGTACTTCGTACTATGCAAAACACAGGGTAAGAGCTTCATAAAACCTTGTTGGCTCAACTTTCTGGGGCTTATTTTTCTCTGTAAGATGAGAATTCTCTTTTCATTGCCAATGAGTCCATTTGTTCTAGTAATTTGATGAGATTACTCCTAATATCTCTTCCAACTCTAAATTTATGGTCCTATAATCCATTTTTATCTTCATATCCCACAATCTCACACAGGGCCTGGTTGTCTTTCTGTAATTTCACTTATGTCTGACTCTTCATGACCCGATTTGAGAGTTTCCTGGCAAAAATACTGGAGTGGTTTACTATTTCCTTCTTCAGGTCATTTTGCAGATGAAGAAACTAAGGCAAACAGGGTAAAGTGACTTTCCCAGGGTCATATAACTAGTAAGTATCCCAGGCTAGATTAGAACTCAGGAACATGAGTTTTCCTGGCTGCAGGCCGAGTACACTATCCTCTATGCCACCTAGACACTTCAGTGCCTGGTACATAGTAAATATTTCATAAATGCTTAGTGATTGGTAGAATGACAATATCTCCTAAAATAAGTGATTCAAGAATGAAGTTTGAGAAAGCAGAAAAAGGAAAAAGGGGAAATATAATGAACCAGGCATTTCTGACATTTTTTTGACATTTGACATTTCTGACAAGAATTGAAGGAAACAGTTACTACTATTGTACCAATTGTTTCTGTAGAAAGATTTTCCTGGTCCATAACTTCTTCATGGCATTCTTCACCTCTGCATTTCTCAGTGTGTAAATCAGGGGATTCAACATGGGGGTGACAATGGTATAAAACACTGCCACCATCTTATCTTCTGAAAACGTTGTGTGAGGGCGCATATACATGAATGTGCAGGGTCCAAAAAATATAATGACCACAGCTATGTGGGAACCACAGGTGGAGAGTGCTTTGTGCCTGCCTTCAGCTGACTGCTTCCTCAGGGACACCAGGATGACTGTATAGGAGATTAGCAAGATAACAAAGCTCCCTAGAGCAATGGCTCCACTATTGGCTGTCACCACAGCCCCTACAACATAGGTATCAGTACAAGCAAGTTTCAGTACAGGGTGCACATCACAAAAATAATGATCAATTTCATTGGGGCCACAGAAAGGCAACTGGACTACCAGTGCCACTTGGATGATGGAATGGATAAAACCACCCACCCATGTCCCCACCAGCATCTTATTGCACCTGCCCCGGTCCATGATGGTCATGTAGTGTAAAGGCCTACAGATGGCTACATATCTGTCATAAGCCATCACTGTGAGAATAAAGATCTCTGTGCAACCAAAGAAGTGGACCCCAAATAGTTGCATCATGCAACCTGCATAGCTGATGCTTTTCTGAAATGCCAATAAGTCTGCAATCATCTTTGGGGCTGTTACAGAGGAATAGCAAATGTCTACAAAAGATAAGTAATTTAGGAAGAAGTACATGGGCGAATTGAAAAGATTCCCAGTGCAGACTGTTGTTATTATGAGGAGGTTGCCCAGAAGAATGATTGTATAGAAGAAGGTGAATACCACAAAGCATATCTCCTCTACTTCTGGATTCTGAGAAAGCCCCCAGAAGACAAATTCAGTCACATTGTTCATATTCTCCATGTATTTTCCTTCTGTAGCCACATAGTGGAGGAAAAAAAATCAGTTCATCTGACATGATGCAGAAAAAAAAACAAATACCATAAATTAAAATAATAATAATGATCATTCCTATTTCATTGGTGCTTTTTTTATTCTATTGAAACTTTATGCATAACTTGTATATCTCTAATTTATAAATTAGGAAAGGATTCAGTCATAAAACTACTTTAAACATGAGTCTAAATTTAAACCAAGTTCTTCTGAGCACTTGAGCTCTTGAGCTCCACTCTATAGCTTCTTCCATGACAATATATGTAACTCAAAGAGAAACCCAGCATGAAATTATTTCCTCTCTAGCCTAAGAACACTTGAGAGAGAAGACTAGAAGAGGAAATTGGATAAAAATTGGACATGAGATGCTGTAGCTACATTTATATATTAATAGTTTTATCTACAGGTATAGGTATATATCAGAGTGAATATGGCCTTGAACAGTGATGGTAGCCTCAAGTTCACAGGCTGATACCTAATGTTTTTCCTTTCTTTATGTAATGGATAAAATGAGGCTCAATTCACGTCAGTTAAGTAAACTGTTACGTGCCAGACATTATTACTAAAGATTAAAAAAAAAGAATACATATGCTCTATGTGTTTGGATTTTAATGAAGAGAAATATGGAAAGGTGAGCAAATACCAAGAGTACACAAAATAAATAATAAATCAATTTTGTAGGTGAAGTAGCACTGATAATTGGAAGTTCAAGAAAGACTCCATGTAAAATGTGGCACTTGGACCAATCATTGAAAATGTGGTTAAAGATTTTAAGATAGAAAAGCATGGAAAGATAATATTCTTGTAAAGGCATAAGAACACAAGACATGGAATGTCATTTATAGAAACATCAAAAAGGACAAATTGGCTGAAAAGTACAGTGAGTGAATATGAAACCAATCTGGAATGATAGTTTGAATTCAGATTATTGTCCCTTTTAATTAACAAATGGGAGAATTTCTATTTTTGCTTGAGGTAATCCAGATGTATATAATCTTCTTGAGCCACAAAATGGTATGGTCAGCTCTATGCCTTAGGAATATCCATTTTGCAGCTGGATAGAGAACAGATAGGAGAAAGAGATAGAAAAATACAGCAGTAGTAATTTGGAGGCTCTTTATAATCATTTGGGTCCCAAGGAAGAGATGATTTGGGCCTGAATAATTGTGACACTGAAGAGAAGGTGACAGATGTTAGATATGTTGTGGAGGGAAAATCAACAAAGTTTTACAAAAGATAGAATTGAGGGATGAAGTAGTACGAAGAGGTAAAGTCCACTCTAATGTTTCGAAGCTTAGAAACAAAAAGAATGGAAGTGCCATGGAAAGAAAAAAATAGACATTTAGGAGGTCGTATTGGCCAAAAAGGAAAGATAATGAGTTTTGTTGTCAATATATTGATTGTGACATTGCTAGATTACCAGGTGGACTTATGTAGGTGATATAGGCTGGGAGTTCATGAAAGAGATACAAAGCTTTGATATATAGACTTGGAAGTCGTCTACATAAAGATGATCATTGAACTCATGGGATCTAGTGAATTTGCTCTGAGGGAGGAGTGTGGAGAAATGAAGGTCCAAGACAAAGTGCTGGAATATAACCATACAGAGCAAGTCAGACAGGTGAAAGGAAAACCAAGAGAAGATAGCGTTACAAAAGCCTAGCGAAGAGAAAATATCCAAAAGCAAGGGCTGTCAATCAATCACACCAAGGGGTGAAAAAGAATGAATGATAAAATTCATTGAATATACCAAGTCAAAGATGAATTGCTACCTTGGAGAGAACAAGGCAGCTTACAGGGATTGGGGAAGTGAATGGAAGCCAAGGAATTGGAGATAATGAGTATAGCAATCTCTTTTTGAGACTTTGGCAAGGAAAAGAAGACTGACTGATATTAACTCTAAAAGTGGGCATGATCGAGTGAGCATTTGGTTTTGCTTTGCTTTTATAAAAGGTGGGGGATAGATGAGACAGTCTGTAGGCAAAGGATGAGAGCAAATGCTTTGTTAAATGTCATACCCTTTGAGTGTGTCTGTATTTAAGAATTTCATTAAAATTGTACAATTCTCATCCCACAGGAGAAAAACAAAAATTGGTTCAGTACATTCAACACACACATAGACACACACACACACACATACATGCACACACACACACATACATGCACACACACACACACATACACACAAATACTCAATCTCAGAGGTCAAGGGACCTGGGAGACCATCCATTGTAATCCATACCTTCCTATACTACACCCACATATGAATACATACATATACACACACATAACATACATACAAACATACCACATATATATGCACCATACAGACACAAATAATTCTCTCAGAGATGAAGGCATCTGTGAGACCATTTGTTCTAATCCCTACCTATACCACACACATACACAAATGCATACATACACAAATATATACATTTACATATACACCATACAATCCACACATATGTACACACCACACAGACAAAAATACTCACGTCAGAGATAAAGACATCTGGGACACCATTCATTCTAATCTTTACCTGTACAACATAAGCACACATAGACATACATACACACTTGAAAATGCAGCCAAACTTCTTTTAGCATACATTTAAGAACAGTAAAAACAAAACCCCAATAAACCACAGAATAATGACATAGCACATCAAAAATCATTCTGATAGGTTCTCCACCTCTGGAGGTAGTATAAATACTATTATCTTGATTTTACAGATGCAGAACTTGAGAGCCAGAGAGTTGAAATGATTTCCTTACAGCTAAACATCCAGTAAGTGTCATATCTGGAAATCCACATAGGTCTGCTGATTTCAGTTCAAGAATCTTTCCATTATATTTGTTTTCCTTATACTGAAGAGTTTATTTAGAATTTGTCATCATGAAAAGTGCCCTGGATGGGCCAAGGTGGAGTAGAGGGGATTAGAGGGTACAATAGCCTTAGCATATAAGCAGGGGGAGGCATTGGATCTGAAGCTAGGAGAAAAAGAAGCCTTGCTCATTATTCTTCTCTTCAAAGGGATGCTTCAGGGGACTTTGGGTCTCTTGTTCTCCCCTGTGATATTTGACCTTGTTTCTTGCTGCCTAGGTAAGTTCTCCATGGCTGAGGCCACCTGAGGCTCTCTGAGGAAGCATTTCTTTTCCATTCCTTTTAAAGAATAGTGATGAAAGCTCTTAATTGTTTTCACTACTGCCCAACAGATCTCCAGAGCCTTTTTTTAAAACTTCTGGTCAATCACAAACCCTCAGGTTACAAAGTGTCCTGCTGAACTCCTAAGCAATTAGCCATATCCACAGACTCCGGTATGATACCTGCTGAATTGTCAGACCTCAATTTGTAGGAGACATTAAAATGTTTTAAGTTTAATCTGTTTTTACTGCTGTTACAATCTCAGAAATTTCCTCCCTTTCCTCCAAGAAAAGATTTGTGATCTTTTAAATGCATACACAACCATACGTTACAGTTTGTTTTAAATAAAATATTAGCAATCTTATACTATAAAGCATATGTACTAAAATAATGAGCTCTTAATACATACTGTATCTATCTTTCATCTATGTCTTTTTGTCTCTCTATGTATGTCTGCATGTATTCATGTATGTATGTAAGTATGTATGTATGTATGTATCTATCTATCTATCTATCTATCTATCTCATCTATCTGTTACAAAGTACAATGTTTACAATGATTGGAAAGGAAAGGCTATGTCCCACTGGAAGACCATCTAGTGCTTTTAAGGGGGAAGGATGATGAGGTCAAAGGAAAAAAAAATACAAGGAACTGCTTAAAACCAACTGTTGTGGGACTCTCCCTTTCACTTATTTTGTCTCATGAGAAATCACTCCTATAGGTGGTGAATCTTAAAGTATACAGAATTACTAGCTTATTATACTTGTGATTAAGGGCATCATTTTTTTTCTCTTTCCAATGTCAGCGAAGAATGAGTGAATGTAATACTGACTACTTTTACAGTACTGTAAGGTTTACAGAAAACTTTGCATATATTAACTTATTTAATTCTCACTGCAAACATTTGAGGTAAGGCAATATTAGGTTAAGTGAACTCCCTGGACAAATAGAGGTCAGGACATTTTGTGCAATGTATACCCTTAGAGAAGAACAGAAGGAAATTAGATTAGGTGACTTTCCCAGAGTAGAATAGCTATTATGTGTTGACCCCAAGGCTGCCTAAATTGAAGCTTTCTCCCTGTCTACCACATCACATTACATTTCTAGAAATTCTAAATGTATACTATAGGAGGCTACATCGAAATTGGAATTGTGTCATCTTATCCCATTATCTTTTATTAGAAGTTTAGAAATGTGTTCTTACTAATTTCAGACAAATAAAATAAATACTGAATTAATGTTATAATATAAAATGAACCATGAATAGATTGGAAACTTGTCTCTATCTATCTATCTATCTATCTATCTATCTATCTATCTATCTATCTATCTATCTCTATCCACTATATTTTAATGAAAATTTTCCCTATAATCCAATTATTTCCTTATAAAATTTCATCAGAGTATGGACCAGATGGGGTTCTCTTGGGTACTTCAATATAGTGATTTTCCCAGTATGGATATGATAGTTAAATCAATTTTTAAAATCCTATTTCTTTCAACAATGAATAGATGTACAGCATTGGAGATTTTAGACTTCATTTACTCATCACACACAGGTCTCAGGAGTAGCCCAAACAATTGGAAAATCAATTTGTCATGGTTATTAGACTTTTTTTTCTCAGTTATGTGAATACCTACCACAAATTCTTCAAAGAGAGTAATAAGGTCTCTCTTTATCTTCTACCATGCTTTGTGTAGAATTCGAGATGTATGCAACATTCAGTACATATTTATTGATTGAATGAATAGGTAACATACAATTTAGATTGAGGAAATTTAATAGAGGAAAAAAATAAAATGAGAGATACAATAGCCATTTCTATTCCAAAATCACTTCATCTCAGAGGCGGAAAGGATTTTGAAAGTCATTAATTCAAACCCATACCTGTTTCTGGTCTCCTTCTACCATGTATTAATTATCTTAAGTAATCTTTCTCACCTTAGGCACCTCACCAGAGATCTTGGGTATATCCTAAGTCCCTCTGTTTCTTCCTGAGAAAACAGGCCACCAAATTAGAAAAATGAGGAGGATGTTCGGCTTAGAAAATATTGTGTAACCGCTATCTTTACTTTCTGAAAAATAGCAAAGACTATTTTTTTTCTTACTGACTTATTAGAAGCCAAACTGAATTATGTCTTTTGAAATCACACCCCTCACTAAATCTGGAGGGATGCCTTTCCAGCCTTACCAGCAGGCATTTTTAAAATGTTTGAAGTAAAACATGAGGGACTTGTGATATAACTTTCCCCAAGGAAATACTTCCTAGCAATTAGAGCTATCAAATACCTATTCAGGAGGGTAGTGAATTTTGCTTTACAGGCAAATTGTTAGTAAGCATTACTTAAATTGGTTTTTGTGGTGGTAGTTGACTATACTGTTGAAATTACACATATTGATTATATATATATACATACATATACATATACCAAATAGTTGTGTGGCCTCGTGCAAGACATACATATAAACACATACATATACGTGTGTGTGTGTGTGTGTGTGTGTGTAAGGCATTTTAGGAAGCCACCCCTGACCTCAAAGAGCTTACATTATGGATAGGAAATCTAATATTTTTGATTAAATAAATACAAAATATAAATAAGAATACAAATTATTTTGAGAGGTAAACACACTAACAACTGGGCAGTTCTTACCAGAAGGTATATAGGAATTCATTGTGATAAAGTTAGGATAGAGTGTTTTCAAAGCATAGGAATCAACTGTGGAAATGCATTGAAATGGGAGAATATGGAAAATCATACAGAAGGAAATTATTCCTTGATCATAACATCTGTATTACCATATTTATCTATATTCTTCTTCTCCTCCTCCTCCTCCTCCTCCTTCCTCTTCCTCCCCTTTCTTCTCTCATTAGTAAATATTTGTTAAGTCCTGACTATGTGCTAGGCACTGTGCTAAATTCTCAAGATATAAAAAGGGGCCAATGAAACAGACCCTGCCCTCAGGAAACTCACTATGTAATCTCATCACTTAATTTAATTGGTGTATGGGAAGTGACTTGATTCTATACATTAAGCTGACCCTTATTTGTTTTTATGGTCGCAACTCCTCTTTGATGCAATCCCTTCTCTCCATTCATATCACCACTACCCAAATTCATTCCTGATTGCTTATTCATTCACACAGTCACTACCCTATGACAGTCCTCATCACCTGCACCTATGCTATTGCAATCTTCTCCTAGTAAGCCTCTTTGCTTCAAATCTCATTCATGAATCAAAAATCTGAATTATTAGTAACTGTATGACCTACCTAATAAAATTGTGTTTAAATCAAATTAGAAAGACAAAAGATTTTTTTTAAAACATACACAGAGAGTGATTTGACTGAATTTTGTAAGAAACAACAGAATCTGAATAAAATACTGTACCTGTAACCAAGAATATGTGTGGGTGCGTATATCCAATATCTTAGCTTTGTTGGCTTTGTAACAATAAGGCATATAAAATCAATTAGTTTCATATCCACACTCTCTCAGAACTTTTAAGTTTTAAAGTACTAAATGAATATCAGACATTAATGTAAAGTTTGAATTCAAGGAGTTGGGATCAATTTTATCTTTGTTGTCTGCTAAACCTGCCTAAACTTCTATATCAGTCATGTATCTACCTGTAACAAATCAAATGTTTGTTGGTGAACTGTGATGGAAAAGTAATAGTAACTATCACTGATGACCATGTAGGGTCTAATACCCTTACTCTGTCACTTGTTTTGCTCCATATTTGCATCAATCTTCCATTTCAACTTCTATCTCGTTATTTATCTACAGGATAGCTTAATCTACTGGGTAGAATATACAAGTTAGAGTCAGAAAGACCTGAGTTCCCGTCTTACTTCAGAAACTTATTAACTGACTGACCCTAAGCAAGTCACTAGCTTTCTTTCAGCTTTGGTTTTGTCATCTGTTTAAAAAAATTCTCAAGGGACAGCTAGGTGTCACAGTGTATAGAGCA
This sequence comes from Phascolarctos cinereus, assembly GCF_003287225.1. Taxonomy (NCBI): domain Eukaryota; kingdom Metazoa; phylum Chordata; class Mammalia; order Diprotodontia; family Phascolarctidae; genus Phascolarctos; species Phascolarctos cinereus. The sequence goes on along the minus strand of NW_027556402.1, from coordinate 246,355,007 downwards.
CTGGCCCTGGAGTCAGGAGGACCTGAGTTCAAATCTGATCTCAGACACTTCACAATTACTAGCTGTGTGATCTTGGGTAAGTCACTTAACCCCATTGCCTAGCCCCCCAAAAAAATTCTCACAGGTTTGTTGAGAAGATTGAGGGAAATAATATGTTAATCACTTTGCAAATTTTAAATTCAATTTAAATTATTGATAATGATAACAATGATGATGATTTCAAAAGATCTTTTACCCAGCAAAGTTAGATGCTCAATGTCTAACCAGGTGTGGGGAATTTGCCACCTCAAGGACACACATATGGCCTTCTAGGTCCTTGGATGTAGCCCTTTGATTGAATCTAAACTTCACAGAACAAATCCCTTCAAAAAAAGGATGTGTCTGTTAAACTTGGACTTAATTGAAAGGCCATCCCCAAGGATTAAGAAGGTCACATGTGGTCTCAAGGCTGCAGGTTCCCCATCCCAGATCTAAACTATCCTTTGAAAGAGAGGAGAGAAGGGAACAGCATGAATGCATTAAAAGCCCAAGAGTAAAGGGAGTAGAATCTATACATAGCTAGATACCCTGGGTAAAGGGAATAATAGCTACAGGAGTATCTGGAAAGACTGAGGGACAGTTGGGAGGAGAGGGACCAGGAGGAAATTCTCAAGGTGAAGGAGTATTTCATCATTTCACAAAGGAATCCTATTGCTTTTCTCATTCTGCCTCCCACCCCATAAGGCAGGAGCCACAAGTGTAAGAATTACTGACAATCAAAGAATATACAGAGTCTTAATCAACAAACATTTAATTCAGTCTCACAAGATTTCCCTTTTCCTTTTTCCATGGTGCATCCCTACAGATTTTTCAGAATCCAGGAAAGTGGTCATGTGGAGAGCAAATCACACAAATTAGCTATTCTATGGATTATAAGACTTTTCTGTACTATTCTAACTCAATTATATATTGTGGAATACTGATTTCCCTAATGTTTAAGATATATTGGGTCTGGAAAAGTTTCCGTTTAGACAACATTTCCATTCTGCTTTACGTCCCATAACTTAAGATCAAGGAAGATTCTCCACAGTCTAAGCTACATAAGGACATAGACACTGAGGTCAGTCATGTCATATGTGATGAAGGTTGAGATATATTAAAAAAGCAGAAAAACACTACATTGGACAACTTAGATGGGAATGATCATTCCTACCACATCACACACAAGAAAATTTCACCACCCCAATTTATACGTGCTTCGCAGAGAAATTTTGGAAGGCTGTCTAAGAACACATTATGTCAATTGTCCCTCTGATGAGACTAACTACTATGTTTAAAAAATATGGAGTGATAAGGATTACTTCAATATAGTCCTTAAAAGATCCCTTCTTAGAAGCCTCAGGATAAACTCTCCAAGGAGTTATTTTCATTGTCTACACATGACATAGGAATACACACTTTCATGTTTTCAAAACTTCATAATGAAAGGGGATGAATTTCCCCTATTTTTTGGCAGCAACTCTGAGGTTTCATCTGCCTATTCCCAAGCTGTACTTCCATAAGGATTATTTGAGTAAAAAAAATAATCTTGAAGTCAATCAGAGAGTTGTTTGCAATGTTATCAAAGTCAGGAACTGGAGGAAAGGCCTCTTGCTCTCCAAGACTCATGAAATGAGAAAATTGTCTACACAGGCAAATCACATATTTCAGCAAAAGCCAAAGCCCCTGATCGATTAAGCCTGGCCTATTTAGCCCTTGGCTAAAGGGTGATGTGGTCAATGTTTTTCTTTGATAATTATTTTTCTCTTTCCCTTGGGAGTTACAACATACTGCACAAATATGATTATCCCTGAGGTAACTCAAATATTTCTGTAGATCAAAAAAGACAGAGTTTCTTTAGTCATATATTTCCTCTATTACAACATTCATTTCCAAACACTTTCATTTCAAAATACATACAAATGTGGTAATCTTTCTGGTATTGTGATAAAAGCTTGACATAAAAGGAGGCAAAGGATAGCTCCTGTTCTGAAGGAGGGGGAAGCTAGGTGGCACAGTAGATACAGGGCCAGGCCAGGAGTCACAAAGACTAACCTTCATGAGTTCAAATCTGGCCTCAGACACTTACTGGCTTTGTGACCCTGGGCAAGACACTTAACTTCTTTTGCCTCACTTCCTCATTTATAAAATAAGCTAGAGGGTAGCTAGCAGGTGCAGTGGATAGAGCAGCAGCCCTGGATTTAGAAGGATCTGAGTTTAAATCCGGCCTTAGACACTTACTAGCTAAGTGACCCTGGGCAATCACATAACACCATTGCCCAATCAAAAAATAAGAAGAGCTAGAGCACAAAACAGCAAAACATTTTAGTATCTTTCCCAAGAGAAACCCAAAATAGGGTCATGAAGAGTCAGACACAAGTGAAAAATGACTGAATAACAATGACCGTCCTCAAGTATCTTACAGTCTAATGGAGGAGACAACAAGCAAAGGAAAGTGTATGAAAAAGTTGTACAAGAGATAAAAAAGCAGCAATAAAAAGAAGGAAAGAATTAGAATTGAGAAAGTTTGGAAAAGGTTTCCTGTAGAAGATGGGATTGTATTTGGGACTTCAAGGAAGCCAGGGAAACCTGTGGGTGGAAATGAGGAGGAGAGCACTCCAAACATGGTGGACAGCCAGAGAAAATTCCTGGAGTCAGGAGATGGAGCATCCTGTTGATGGAATATCCAAGCCAGTGTGACTTGATTGAAGAGTAAATAAAGGTAAGTAACCTGTAAGAAGACTAGAAAGGTAGGAAGGGACTAGGTACATATATACATGTACTCAGCATGCATAGACACAGATATGGATGCCCAATGGCATTTTTCCTTATCCCTTCACCATCCACATTCAATTCCACTGAGCAATTTACAAACACATGCATAATATAATCACACATATGTATGTACATAGATAGATATACACTTGTACAAAGCACATAATATACATTAATATCTTTATATGTGTGTATATATACATGTGAGCTTGGTATGAAACTATAAAATAGAGTATTCTTTGTCATTGTTAATGCTTTTTGAAAAATGATTTTATTTCAAGAATTTATTTTTTAATAAAAAATACTTTACTACAATACAATTGCCTCATGGCATTTTTTACCTCCATATTTCTAAAGGTATAGATGAAGGGGTTTAAAAAAGGTGTCAGAATAGTGTAAAATATTTCTACCATCTTATCGAAGGAGAAAGTGGTGAGAGGCCTTGCATACTCAAATATGCAAGGAATGAATAACATAAGCACAACTGTGATATGGGAACTACAAGTGGAGAGGGCTTTCCTTCGTCCTTCTGTGCTGTATGTCCTCAGGGTATACAGGATGACCCGTAAGAGACAAGTAAGAGGAAAAAAATTAAAATACAAATGAACCCACTATTGGCTATCACCATAAAACCCAGGTCATGTGTATCAGTACAGGCCAGTTCCAGCAAAGGGTACAAGTCACACATGAAATGATTGATTACATTGGAGCCACAGAATGGTAATGGTAAAATGAAGAACATTTGGGTGATAGAGTGCAGGAATCCTCCTGCCCAGGCCACGCCTGCAAGTAATAAACACATACGCCTACTCATGATGGTCACATAGTGTAAAGGTTTACAGATGGCCACGTACCGGTCATAGGCCATCGCTGTGAGAACAATCACTTCAGCAGCACCAAAAAAATGTTCTGCAAAAACCTGAGTCATGCAGCCTTCAAAGGAGATGGTTTTCTTCTCAAAAAAGAGTCTACTATTAGCTTGGGTACAATGACTGATGAAAAACATGCATCTAAGAAAGACAGAAAGGCCAGGAAGAAGTACATAGGGGAAGCAAAGAGTGAGGGGCTGCTAGTAATGGTCACCATAATAAACAGGTTTCCCCCAAGGGTTGCAAGATAGAATAACAAAAACACAATCAATATAATTTTCTGAACACCTGGATTTTGGATAAGTCCCAGGAGAATGAACTCAGTCACTTGGCTTTGATTTTCCATGACTTTGACTCAGAGGCTGGTATCTTATTGAACATGTATGACCTGTAACCAAGAGATAGAAAGAGCTCTTTAGAGTGTAGATTGTAATTCCAGGAAAATAAGTGGATATTTACATCCTTTGTGCTCCAAGATGCTTCTAAATGTTTCCTTTTGCTTTGATGCCACATCCATGCACGGAGACACAAATATTTACAAATTGGCTTGATAAATGGGGTGTAGGATGAATGAGATATTACCAGAGGAAAAGCAATTCTTCAAATGTATACAGCAACCTATCCTAGACATCTCATGCACATACATCTATAGTTTCAGGTAGTCCGTTGGGTGGGCAGTAAACCAAGTTATGTATTCACCACAAGTGGAAAAGTTAATCTGCACAACAGGTTTTAAAAAACAGTGGGAAGGGAGAAATTCAAATATATGTGCATGCATTTGTGTTTATGGTATATAGATATGTATGCATATTTTATAACACTGTCAGCAATTCCATTATTAGAGAACAAATCCAGAAGACACCAGCAGGGTTATGCTCACTTCTAATAAACACATTTCAAGGAGTCTGTTGAAAACTGGAGAATGAACACAGAAGGGTCACCAAAACAGTGGCCTCAGCTATAGTCCACAGGAAGATAGTTGAAGGAACTGAGAATGTTTTGACTAGAGCACACAAGAACTAGGGTCCTGTTATGATTGTAAGTCTCTGGACTTATATAAGAAGGGTTCAAACTTTTTTGCTAAGCCTCACAAAATAGAACTGGGAGAATTTAGGGTTCAAGTTTCAGTGAAAGATTCCTGTTTGATTTAACAAAATCTTCCTAACAAGGAAAACAATTCAAAACTGGCATGGGATGTTCTGTGAGAGTTGTGTTGTCCTTAGCTACAAAGAAAGGTAATCTCTTTTGGGGAAAGTTGGAGTCAGGACTTATATTCACTTATAGATTATACTAGGAGGCATCAGAGATCCCTTTGTGGGCTCAAATTCTATGCTTCTTTGATTGCTGTATTAGGTACTTTCTTTGTACAGACTAATACTTTTCAGGTAGAAAAATGTGTGGAAAAATAGCTAGCTAGATGATACATAAAAAGTATTAAAATCAGAGAAATCTTGAATGCTTCTAGACTTTCAAATATTTGTCGATATCTTTATAACCTCCGTCACATTTCCTAACATTAAAGCAAAAAATGAACAAAATGGAAGTCTCGATAGAATGTTAGGGAGAAAGGGAGCAGACAAGAAATGTTAGAGTCAACAGGAAGGATTTCATCCCCTTATGAGGTAGTCACTTTACTCCTGGGATTCTTTACAACCTTCTCTAGTATTTTAGCTAAGCAAAAGAGTCATTGGATCTGCTTGGCAACTAAACATTTGTTTAGAGGTCGTAATAATTTCTCTTGTTCCCTTTCTAATATGGGGGCCATAGGTCTTAAAGGTTGCAATAAAAAAGCTGAGAGTAATGGGTGTTGACTTACCAAAATGAAGCATTGTACAAGATTTGGTTTCCTTTACCTCAGAGTCTCCTTTCGACAACTTGCAAACATTTATTAGGCTGAGAATATTAAATGTCTGAATAAGCTTTGGTAAAGAAGACATTTCTATTCTGGCTTCATCTCTACCTGAAGATCATAGAAGAGTTTCCAAAGAGGGAGTCAGCTAAGAGAGGATACCCACACTGAGCTCAGGGAGAGGCTCTACACTACCAGGACTGTTAAATATAATGGAAACACTGTAAAATGTACCTTAGCCATTTCAACTGGGAGCTTTTACGTCCAATATATCACACACAGATCTGAGAGAATTGTGTTGTCCTTAAAGAGCTATGAAGAAAGGTAATCTCTTTGGGGGGATATTGGAGTCAGGATTCATATTCATTTATGGATTGTACTAGGAGGCATCTGAGATCCCTTTGTGGGCTCAAATTCTATGCTTCTTTGATCGCTGTGTTAGGTACTTTCTTTGTACAGACTAATACAACATGTGGATCTAGCTACATAGTGAAAAATAATTACTCGGCAATTTCAGGACATAGACTTATTCATCACTTCATAAAAAAAAAAACAGTATTGGAAAGGCAAAAGAGAGGAGAAAGAACGTATCCAAAAAAGTAAATATGGATCAAAAAAAGGAAGGGCCTTTGTTTATATTCACAAAAACAAACAAGCTTATCCCCAAAATCACAAGATAGAAGAACAATTTAATGAATATTATGTTCTGAGTCTCGGGATCTTGTGGAAGTTCCAAAAGGATAAATTTGGTAATGTGGCTCTGAATGTCCAATATAATTTCTCATACTTATCAATGACTTTGATGAGGGCAGAGGTGACATGTTAAACAAATTTGTGAATGATACAGAGCCAGGCAGGATAGTTAACAATTTAGATGACAGCATTCAGGTCTAAAAGTTTCCCACAGGCTGGAAGCAGGGCTTCTGTCTACACAGAATCAAAGAATTGGAGTTAGAAGGGATTTCCATGTATCTTTAATATCCCATACAAGAAAGGAATCCATTATGTAACATAACCCCCCAAATTTAATGTTTCTAAAGTAAATTCCCGTACTTTAGTTTAATTAAACAAGAATTCCTGCCCAAGTTCAGATTGAGGATAATTATCTAGGATTCCAATGATCTGGATCTCAGTATCTTAATCTATAAACAAAGACAATGCTATCTTCCTTGTCTGTTGAAAAAGGGAATAATCACATCTGAATTGTTTGTCATATGTTCTACTCTTACTATTAACTGCCCCCCCAAAAAAATGAGCTTATTGAAAAAATTATTTTAAAAAATGTGTGTAGCCATTGATTTATTTATTCTCCATGGAACCATTCTTCTGAAAGAGGGGAAAAATGAATAAAAAACAATATAGTAACTTTTCTACCCCATTAATAAACCCACCAATAATCAAATTATATTGTGAGTGTGTGTGTGTGTGTGTGGTATGTGTGTGTGTGTGTATGAACTTCAAATAAGATCTGAATTCTCGTCCTATTTCTGCAACTAACTTACTGTGTGATGGTGTATGTCACTTTCTTTCTGGACAAATGATTTTCCCCATCTACAGAATGACTTGTCTTATCTTAATAATCAATAAGGTCTTTTCTGAACAACCTACTATTCTTTCTACTTGGAGGTATCTACCATATTCAATTTGAAGAAAGAATAAAAGCATAGTTGTTGATACCTGAACTCAAAGATTTTTCTCTTTCTTCCCCATGTGAGGAGAAAGAAGGATAAAACTCATGTACATCTAAATTAATATATGTGCGTGCAAATGCATAATTGTATATGCACATATACATATGTATTCAGATGAATATATAATACTTGTCAGATAGTGAGAAAAAAAGTGTGGAAAAATAGCTAGCTAGATTATAGCTAGATAGATGATAGATAAAAAAATTAAAATCAGAGAGATCCTGAATGCTTCTAGACTTTCAAATATTTGTGGAAATCTTTATAACCTACCTCACATTTCCTAATATTAAAGCAAAACATGAACAAAATGAAAGTGTGAATAGAATGTTAGAAGAAAGGGAGCAGATGAGAAATGATAGAGTCAAGAGGATGGATTTCACTTTATTCCTGGGATTCTTTACATCCTTCTCTAGTATTTTAGCTAAGCAAAAGAGGCACTGGATCTGCTTGGCTGCCAAACATTTGTTTAGAAGTCATAATAATTTCTATTCTTCCCTTTCTAATATGGGGGCCATAGTTCTTAAAGATTGCAATGAAAAAGCTGAGAGTAATGGGTGTTGACTTACCAAAATGAAGCACTATACAAGATTTTGTTTACTTCTACCTCAGAGCCTCCTTCTGACAACTTGCAAGCTTTCCTTAAGCTGAGAACATTAAACATCTGGATAAGCTTTGGTAAAGAAGACATTTCAATTCTGGCTTAATCTACCTGCAGATCATGGAAGAGTTTCCAGAGAGGGATTCATCTAAAAGAAGATACCCACACTGAGCTCAGGGAGAGGCTCTACACTACCGGGACTGTTAAATACAATAGAAACACTGTAAGACTTACCTTAGCCATCTCAACTGGGAGCTTTTACATGTAGTATATCATACACACATCATATTCTCCCCATATTCTTCTGTTTAGTGGGGAAGTGCCTTATGCATTCCTGAGAATACAGCATCTGGTTGAGATTTCTGGGATGGCATCCTCTATGCTAATCGCTTATCTGGACACACTCCACGGCTCTCCTCAGAAAGCTCTTTCCCAGATGAATCTTATACAGTCAATGAAGCTCCTCCCATTGTTTGGTTAGAAAGACAATATTCTCCATTTCAGTTTTCAAAACTCTATATAGACAATGAGAGCATTTCACTTGTCCCACTGCAGCACAGAGTCTGTGGCTCCATCCCTCTGTTCTCTGGAATGGCTCGTCAATAAACCCTCAGAACTGGATGAACGTCCAACTGTTTATGAAACTGTTGACAAGGTTCAAAGCCTTGGGGAATGGCCTCTCCCCCTCCAGGGAACAAAGGAATGTCCCTCACCAGAGGACTGGAAACACAGAACAATCTTTTCCTCTGGTCAGTGAAAGAACAAACCTACCTAACCAATTAGTCCTTGTCTGAACTGGGGCCAGAAGTGAAAAGCAAGTAACATTTGGCTTTAATAATTCTCCCTCCCTTCCAGTGGAGGTAGAACTTACTCTCTGAGTGGGATTGTTTCTGAGTACATTTGAAGAGTTCAGTTGACACTTTCAGAATAGACATCTTTTGCTAATATACTTTATCAAAAAGTTCTTATGGCCAAATAGTTTCACTTTAAGATAGAAATCTGACAATTTCTTTAATGAGAAGTTTTGGTCCTACCCCCTTTTTAAGTAATTTTAAAGTAATCTGCTTATATGAAACTATTTTCATGTTCATGGCCTCTGACTTTTGAGAGCTTCTAACATTACCTATTACCAAACCACTAAAACAGGAAAAAAGTTCTTCAATCTTGAGTTAATGACACCTTATAGTTACCTTATTACGATTGGAAAGGAAAAAACCAAACAAACATAATCAGCACCATGCTTAAGATAGATCCTCTCCACTATAACTATCTGATATATTAACATTGAACCATTAGAACTATTCCTTGAATGTAGTAGCCATGCCAATAGTTTTCCATGTATCTGATTGTGTTAATTTCTAACAAATAATTTCCTATTTATCAATAAGAATAATATGTGATAATTTGTCAAAATCTTTGCTAAAATTTAAGTAAACTATAACCACACTGTTTCTTTAAACTTTTAGTTTGATTATTCTGCCAAAAGTGAGGTTAGTCTGATGAAGTCTGTTCTTGATAAAATTATGCTGGCTCTCTGTAATCACCACTGTCTTCTCTAGAGGTTCATCAACCACCTGTTTAATGATCTGGTCTAGAATTTTTGTAGTAATTGAAGCTAAGATCACTGGACCATCTCTTTTTCAGACTCTGTTCTCTTCTACTTTTTTTTTTGACAATCTAAGTATTTGCCCTTTAATTAAATGAGACAGTATTTTACAGTGCTTGACATAGTATCTGGCATATAATAGGTGTTTAATAAATCTTTATTTCCTCCTCTTTCTTGATTTTGTTGTGTGCCCTGATACATTACTTGTGATCCTTCAAATATCATTGATAGTAAGTTTAGCAATCACATCTGCCAGTTATTTTAAGACCTGAGGTCATCATTCATTTGAAGTATGTAGCTTGAATTGATAAAGAGCAACTAGGGGCTTTCTTACTAAAACAATATTTATTTTAGATATCTATTCATTATTAACCATTTTTATTCTCTTATTTCCAGTCTAAAGGCCATGCATGCGTATATGTATATAGTTCCACATCATTTTCTCCAAGGTGCCATATATAATTCATCCCAGCTTGATTGGTTATCCATCTAATTATTTAGCATGTACTGACCAATGAGCATTAATTATATATTTCATTTTAAGATATTTGCTATTTTAGAAATCTATCACCTCTATCAAAGAAACCATCTACAAGTGTTTTCTTCCCAAATTTCTTGCTTTTCTTAAAACTTGAACACCATTTGGTGTATTTGTTCCATTTTTAAAAAATTTTATATAATTTTTAAAAAAATCCATTTTATCTCTCTCATGATTCTCTCTGCATCTTCTTTGTTCACGAAATCTTCCTCTATCCATAGATCTGACAGATAATTTCTTCCTTGCTCCATTAATTTGCTTATATCACCCTTTACATCTGAATCATGTATCATTTTCAGGTTATCTTGGTATAAAGTGTAAAATGTCCTTGTATACCAAGTTTCTTCCAGCCTATTTTCCAAGTTATCCTAACTTCTTTATGTGTTTGTGAGTGTGTGAGTGTATGTGTGTATGTATGTGTGTGTGTGTGTGTGTGTGTGTGTGTGTGTGAGAGAGAGAGAGAGAGAGAGCAAGCAAAAGAGAAATAATGAGTTCTTGACCTAATAGCTGAGATCCTTGGGCTTCTCAAACACTAGGTGACCCTCTACATGTGTTTCTCCATATTGAACACTTAATCTGTTGCACTGATCAACCTCTCTATTTCTTAGCCAATATTAAGTTGCTTTTATAATTACAGTTTTGTAGTATAATTGGAGAACTGGTATGGCTAGGTCCCATTCCTTTCCATTTTATTTTTCATTGATTCTCTTGATATTCTTGGCTTTTTGTTCCTCCAGATGAATTTTTTTCTCACTTTATGCAGTAATATTTTGGTATTTTGATTGGAATAACACTAAATATATTAATTAATTTAGGTAGTATTGTCATTTTTATTATATTACACTACCCATTAGCAGACAGCATATTTCCAATTATTTGTATCCGTACATGTGGTGTTTTGTCATTATGTTCATAGAGTTATTGAGTGTGTTTTGGCAGGTAGACTTCTTAAAATTTTATAATCCATAATAATTTATTCTTAATTTTTAAATTAATTCATACATTTTTACTTTTCAACATCCACTTCCATAAGCTTCTGAGTTTTAAATCTTCTCTGCCTCCCTTCCTTCCTCCTTCCCAAGACAGCATACAATATGGTATAGCCTCTACATATACATTCATATTAAACATATTTTCACATTAGTCATGTTGTAAAGAAGAATTAGAACAAATGGAAGGAACTACAAGAAAGAAATAAAAAAAACAACAAAAGAAAAAGAGCAAATAGCATGTTTCTGTCTGCATTCAGGCACCTTAGTTCTTTCTCTGGATAAAAATAGCCTTCCTCAGAGACATTGGTTGTAAACATTCTTTTCCAGTTTTCTGATTCCCTCCTTTTTTTATATATAAATTTATTTATTTTTAGTTTTCAACATTTACTCCACAAGATTTTGAGTTCCATATTTTCACCCCATCTTGCCTCTCCCCCCACCCCAAGATGGCATGCATTCTGAATAACCCTTCCCCTAGTCTGCCCTCTCTTCTACCTCTCCCCCTCTTCTCTTATCCCCTTCCCCTTCTATTTTCCTGTAGGGCAGGGTAGACTTCTGTACACTATTTCCTGTATTTCTTATTTCCCAGTTGCATGTGAAAACTTTTTTTAAACATGTGTTTTTAAAACTTTGGGTTCCAAATTCTTTCTTCCCTCCCCACCCATCTTCATTGAAAACGCAAGCAACTCAATATAGTTGCTTCCATAGTAGACATGTTCTGAAAAACTAACTCTATTTCCCTTAATCCTATCCTGCCCTCCATTTATTCTATTCTTTCTTTTGACCCTGTCCTTCCTCAGAAGTATTTGCTTCTGATTACCCCCTTCCCAATCTCATCTCCTTTCTCTCATCCCCCTGCTCTCTTCTCCCCTTCTCCCCCCCATTTTCCTGTAAGGTAATACAGATTTCCATACCCAATTGAGTGTGTATGTTATTCCCTCCTTAAGCCAAATCCTATGAGAATAAGATTCACTCATTCCCTCTCACCTTCCCCCATTTCACCTTCACTGTAAGAGACTTTTCTTTTCTGTTTTTTTTTTATGTGAGGCAATTTACCCTGTTCTACCTCTCCCTTTCTTCTTCTCCTAGTATGATCTTCTCTCATCCCTTAATTTTATTCTCCAGATATGACCCCTTAATCTTCAACTCACCCTGTGCCTTCTACCTACTATCTATCTATCTATATACATACATATAATTTTTCCCCTTTCAACTACCCTAATACTGACAAAGGTCTCATAAGTTATAAATATCATCTTCCCATGCAGGAATGAACAGTTCACCTTAATAAGTCTCTTATGATTTCTCTTCCTGTTTACTCTTCATGTTCCACTTGAGTCTTGTATTTGAAAGTCGAATTTTCTATTCAGCTCTGGTCTTTTCATCAGGAATGCTTGAAAGTCCTCTATTTCACTGAATGGCCATTTTTTTCCCCTGAGGGATTATACTCAGTTTTGCTGGGTAGGTGATTCTTGGTTGTAATCCTATATCCTTTGACCTCCGGAATATTTTATTCCATGACCTGCAGTCCTTTAATGTAGAAGCTGCTAAATCTTGTGTTATCCTGATTGCATTTCCACAGTACTTGAATTGTTTCTTCTGGCAGCTTGTAATATTTTCTCCTTGACCTGGGAACTCTGGAATTTGGCTACAATATTCCTAGGAGTTTTCCTTTAGGGATCTCTTTCAGGAGGAGATTGTGGATTCTTTCAATTTCTATTTTGCCCTCTGGTTCTAAAATATCAGGGCAGTTTTCCTTGATAATTTCTTGAAAGATGATGTCTAGGCTCTTTTTTTCATCATGGCTTTCAGATAGTCCAATAATTTTTAAATTCTCTCTCCTGGATCTATTTTCCAGGTCAGTTGTTTTTCCAATGAGATATTTCACATTGTTTTCTAATTTTTCATTCTTTTGGATTTGTTTTACAGTGTTTGATTTCTCATAAAGTCACAGCTTCAATTGCTCTAATTTTTAAGGAAGTATTTTCTTCAGTAATCTTTTGGACTTCCTTTTCCATTGGCCAATTTTTCTTTTTAGGGCATTCTTCTCCTCATTGGCTTTTTGGACCCCTTTTGACATTTGGGTTAAGCTATTTTTTAAGGTGTTATTTTCTTCAGTATTTTTGGGGGGTATCCTTTAGCAAGCTGTTGACTTTTTTTGCATGATTTTCTTGCATCACTCTCATTTCTCTTCCCAGTTTTTCCTCTACTTCTCTGACTTGCTTCTCATAATCCCTTTTGAGCTCTTCCAAGGCCTGGGACTGATTCATATTTTTCTTGGAGGCTTTGGATGTAGGAGCTTTGACTTTGTTGTCTTCTTCTGGTTGTATGTTTTGATCTTCTGTGTCACCAAAGTAAGATAATATAGTCTGACTCTTTGCGCTGCTTGCTCATGATCCCAGCCAATTATTTGAGTTGAAAACTCTTTGTTAAAGTAAGAGTCTGCTTCCAATGTGGAGAATGTACTATTCCAGGCTTCGGGGGTTTATACAGCTGTTTTCAGGGATACTTGTAGGGACCTGTAAATTTTCAGTTCTTGCAAGGTGGTATGATAAGGGGTGAGGTGTTTACTCCTTTCCTGGCCTGTGCTCTGGTCTATTAGTGACCACAAGCACTCCTTTTGTCCTGGAATTGTGAAGAAGGTTTCCTCTCCACTACCATTACAGAGCTCCACCATGCCACCACTCCTCCTTGCCCCAGGACTGCCTCCCAGAACTGTGACCCAGATCCAAGCATGGGCAAAGCAAGAGATTCCTGCCTCAGCACTGGCAAATAGATCCCTGCAATCCCCTCTGATCAGCCACTCGATTCCCCCTCAGTCTGTGGGCCAGAAGCTCAGAACAGAGCCACCACCCCAGCACCCATGCTCTGCGCTCTGCTCTCTGGAGCTGGCTCTGACCAAGCTACTCTCTCACCGCAGAAACAGACTTTTCCCACTGACCTTCTGAGTTGTCTTTGGTGTTTGTGGGATGAGATGTCTGGAAGTTGCCAAAGCTGCCTGAGATTCTGTCCTCTGAGGCCTGCTCCAGGTTCTCTGCGGCCTGCAAGTCCATTCCACGCTGTGCTCTCTACCCGCCTAGCATGATATACCTTTCTGATCAACCACCATGGCTGTCTTGGGCTGGAAATTTACTTCACTCTGTCTTTTTGTGGGCTGTGCTGCTTTAGAATTTGTTTAGAGCCATTATTTATAGGTATTTGTAGGGGATTTTGGGGAGAGCTCAAGCAAGTCACTGCTTTCACTCTGCCATCTTGGCTCAGCCTCTCCCTGATTCCCTCCTAATCTTGGTTTCATTGGCTTTGTTTGTGCAAAAATATTTCAATTTAATTTGACAAAATTATGCATTTTGTATTCCATAATATTCTCTATCTCTTGTTTGGTCATAAATTCTTCCACTCTCCATAAATCTGACAGGTAAACTATTCCTTGCTCTCCAAGTTTGCTTATGTTATCAGACTTTAAATCTAATCATATACCCATTTTGACTTTATTTTGGTATAATGTGTAACATGTTTGTCTATGCCCAGTTTCTGCCATAGTATTTTCTAAGAATTTGGATGCCATATCAATTGCTGCATATATGTTTAATAATAGTAATACTTCATTATATATGGTGCCTTTTAGCAAACTATAATTTCCTTCTTTGAGTCTTTTAATTAGATCTATTCTTGTTTTTGCTTTGTCTGAGATCAGGATTGCTACCCCTGGTTTGTTTGTTTTTTTTAATTATTTCAGCTAAAGCGTAATATACTCTACTCCACCTTTTTGCATTTACCCTGTGCATATCCTTCTGTTTCAAATGTGTTTCTTGTAAACAACATATTGTAGCATTATGTTTTTTAATCCGTTCTTCTGTCTCCTTCCATTTTATGGGAGAGTTCATTCCATTCATATTCACAGTTACAATTATTGTGTCTTTTTCTCCATCCTATTTCTTTCTCCTCCCTGTTCATGTTTTTCTTTCTCCTTTCTCCCTTTCCTTCATCAAAAGTTTTGCTTTTGATCACTGCCTCCCTCAATCTTCCCTCTCTTCTATCAGCCCTCTCCCTTTTCTTTCCCTTTGCCCTTACTACTTTTTCCCTTCCTTCTAACTACTCCCTTCCTTTTCTTTCCCCTCCTACTGTGTACAGGGTAAGTTAGATTTCTATACCTGAGCATGTTATTTCCTCCTTGAGCCAGATCAGATGAGAGTAAGGTTCAAACAATGTTTATCTCCCCGCCTTCTTTCCCTCTACTATAATGTTTCTGTGCCTCTTCACATAATGTAATTTGCCCTTTTCTGCCCCTTTTCCTCTTCTTTCATTACAATCCTTTTCCATGTCTTAATTAGTTTTTTTTATCATCACATCAAAGTCAGTTTATACCCACACCCTCTGACTATGTTTATCCCTTCTAGATGTTGTAATAAAGATACAGTTCTCAAGAGTTACAAGTGTCATCTTCCCATGTAGGGATGTAAACAGTTTGCCCTTATTGAATAACTTTTTTTTTCTTTCTTGTTTACCTTTTTATGCCTCTTTGAGTCTTGTATTTGAAGACTGAATTTTCTGTTAAGCTCTGGTCTTTTCATCAGGAAGGTCTGGAAGTCCCCTATTTCATTGAATGCCCATCTCCTCCCCTGAATAATTATGCTCAATTTTCCTGGACAGTTGATCCTTGGCTATAATCCAAGATCCTTTGCTTTATAGAATATCATATCCCAAGCCCTCTGATCTTTTAATGTAGAAGCTGCAAGGTCCTGTATAATCCTGACTGTGGTTCCACAATATTTGAATTGTTTCTTTCTGGGTGTTGCAGTATTTTCCCCTTGACTTGATAACTCTGGAAATTGGTGATAACATTTCTTGGCGTTTTCAATTTGAGATCACTTTCAAAAGGTGATTGGTACATTCTTTTAATGACTATTTTACCCTCTGGTTCTAGGACCTCAAGGCAATTTTCCTTGATTTCTTGGAAGATACTATTTAGGCTCTAGACCAATAATTCTTAAGTTATCTTTCCTGGATCTATTTTCTAGGTCAGTTGTTTTTACAATAAGATATTTTACATTTTCTTCAATTTTTTTTCATTCTTTTGATTTTGTTTCACTAATTCTTGATGTCTCATAGAGTCATTAGTTTCCACATTCCCAGTTCTAATTTTTAACAAATTGTTTTCTTCAGTGGCTTTTGTACCTCCTTTTTCCATTTGGACAATTCTACTTTTTAAGGATGTACTTAATGTACTTTAAAAAAATTGGCCAATTGTATTTTTTAAAAACTTATTTTCTACTGTCATTTTTTGTCCTTCCTTTTCCAAGCTATTGACTCTCTCTTGTATACCTCTCATTTCCTTTCCCACGTGGGGATCGTGGTGTTGGCACTCACCCACTGCACCTCCTTTGGGCTTATGATGTGTCATGCTAATGTGCTGAAGTGATACTTGCCACTGGCTTGTGGGGATCCCTCCTCTTCTACAGTGGTCCTCTTCAGTCATAGCAACAGGGACCTTTCCCATTAATCCCCTTAGCCTCACAAGCTAAAAAATTGCCTTACCCCATCTTTCTACTTGCTCCACTATTCCAAGATTTTTCCTGGGGCAGTATTTTCTGGGTTTTTCAAGGTCAGTAAGGGAGAGTGAGAGTGACTTACTGTTTACTCTGCCATCTTGGCTCAATCCTTAGTCATTTTAAATGGAATTTCTTTTTCTATCTCTTCCTTACTGCATTTTCTTGGTAATATAGAAAAATGGTGGTGATTTCTGTAGTTTTACTTTATATCCTACAATTTTTCTTAAGTTGTTGAATATTATGACTCATTAGGAAAAAAAAAACATGTCATCTGGAGAAAGTGATAATTTCATTTCCTCATTGTCAATTCTTAATCCTTAATTTTCATTTTCCTGTCTTACCTTTATAACAAGAATTTTTAATAAAATTTTGAACAGCAATGGCTATAATGAACAACCTTGTTTCATCCCTTGTCTTATCAGAAAGGATTCTATCTTGTCATTTTGAAGATACTTCTCATCATTTTTAAAAAAGTTCCTTTAAGTCCTGTGATTTCTGGTATTTTTAATAAGGATGTGCTGTATTTTGTCAAAATCCTTTTTTTTTCCTGCATTGAAATTATCAAGTGATATTTCTTGCTGAGGAAAATGAGGCAGAGAGGTTAAGTGACTTGCTTAGTTTAAAAGAACTTTCAAATGTCTTATCTCAGATTTGAATAGGCCTTCCTGACTCCAAGCCCTTTACTCTACATATTATACTACTTGGATGCCTCTCAGACAAACCTAACACCTTAAATTACTCTCTCACCTAGAATACTGTAATTGGAGGGGGGTAGGTAAGGAGTGGAACTAGAAGTGATGTCAGAAAAATCGAGTTACAATTACAGGATCATAGGATTAGTGATTTAGTGTTGAAATGGACATTAGAGCTAAAACAGTGTAACCCTCATTAGGTGCATTCATTCATTCATTCATTCATTCATTTCTTTATATATTTAAAATATTTTTGCCTACTATTTGTTCTGCTTTTCAATCTATTTCCAAAAGCATTTATTATCCCTCCCTCCCACTGTCCCCTCAAAATTGAATAATCAAAAAAATGGAAAATCTTCATTACAAAAATACATAATCCAGCAAAATATATCCCTACACAGGCCAAGTAAAGAAATGGATGTCTCATCCTTCATATTAAATCCATTAAATCTCTGGCATAAGGTAGGTGGGTATTTCATCTTCGGTCCTCTGGCCTCATGGTTTATCAGAGATTTTTCAAAGCTGTTTTTTTCTTTAAAATATTGTTAATATTATACAGATTGTTCTCATTTTACTCTGTTTCAGTCCATGCAGGTTTATCCAATTTCCTCTGAAACTATTTTATAATTTCTAATGGCATTATAATACTCCATTATGTTAATGTACCATAGTTTATTTAGTGGTTTCCTAATAGGTGGGTACCCACTTGGTTTCCAGTTTGGGATTACTATAAAAAGAGCTTCCATAAATATAGATATTTTCCCTCTTTCTTTAAGATGCTTGGGGGCATATGCCTAGGAACGGCGTAACTAGAGAGAGTGGAATAACACATTTTAGTAACTTTTTGGGTATAGTTCTAAATCATTTTATGGAATGGCCGGAACAATTTACCGCTAGGTCCATGGTGCAACAGTGTGTCTGCTTTCCCATAGTCTTTGCATTATTTATGCTTTTCCCCCTCTTTGTAATATTTGCCAATCTGATTAGGATGAGGCAGAATCTCATCGTTTGATTTTTTTTTTCTGATTTTTAGTGTTTTGTTGCATTTTTCTCACAGTTGTCGATAGTACAGGCCTCTTCCTTTAAACATTGTCTGTACATATGTTTTGATCATCTCTCTGTTTGGAGAATGGCTCTAGTTCTTATGTGAATCAGTACTTACGTATCTTGGATATGAAATCTTGATCAGAAATGTCTTATAAATATTTTCCCAGTTACCTGATTACCCTGTAAGTTTAACTGCATTATATTTTTATGAAATATATGTATATATGTGTGAACAATTTTGATCAATGATCAAAATTATTTTATATTCTTTAAACCTCTTTATTATCTGTTTACTTATAAAATTTTCCCCTATCCACAGATATGAAAGGTTATTTCTTCTTTGCTCTTCTAATTTACTTAAGATGTCAACTTTCATATTTTAATAATATAACCATATAGAGGTTATCTTGGTGTATGCAGAGTCTCATATTTTCCAACTGAGAAAACTGAGACTCAGAGTTGTGTCTTCTCCAAGTTCATATTTGTAGAAAGCCACAGATGAAGGGTTCAAACTCAGTTTTTTCTGATTCCAAATCAAGCATTCTTTCTGCTGAGCCACTCTACCCTGGTTATACCAGTAAGTAGCTGTGACATTGCAAAACAACTTATGACTATCATTTCATCTACAAAAAAGAGGTGTGTATGTGTGTATGTGTGTGTGCTTGTGTGTGTATTTAATGGATAATATGTAAGGCCCCTTCTTGTTCTAGGTCATGCTACTAACAATGAAATTTCTCCTATTTGGAATCACCCTTCATTTGTTTGCTTTGCAAATAGAAATTGAAAAGCTCCTTGGTTCGGATAACCACACATTTCAATTATTCTTCATCAGTCAATCAATTAATGAACAAACATATATTAAGCACTTACTACAAATCAGCCACTATGCCCAGGGATGGGGACAAAAATAGAAAAACAAAATAATCTCTCATGTTCTAGGCATGCTTCTATTTGAAAAAAATGTGTGCAGTCTAGGATTAACAGAAGAAAAATAGAGATTTTGTTTTTATATTCCAGCTTTACTATTCCTTTATTTAAAATCACATCTCACAGGTTTGTTGCATCCAGAGTTGAAGGGCTATCATAAATCAGTTCAGCCTGTTCATCTGTGTGGATGAGGAGGCATATGAATAAGATAGAAGAGTTTTCATATGAACTCAGAGCCTTGGACTGCTAATCCAATGTCTTTTACATTGCCCTCTGATGCCTTTCTAAATTATTATGCCCACAATTTTCTTATGGCATTTTTTACCTCTGAGTTTCTTAGGGTATAGATCAGGGGGTTCAGCATAGGAGTGAGAATACCATAGAATATGGCCACAGTTTTATCAACAGGCAGAGTATGCAACGGTCTCACATATGTGAATATGCAGGGTACAAAGAACAACACAACTACAGTGAAATGGGAACTGCAGGTGGAGAGGGCTTTACTTCTCCCTTCCACGCTGTGGAACCTCAGAGAATGCAAGATGATGACATATGAGGCAGTTAGCATGACAAAGTTCACAAGGCAGATTACCCCACTGTTGACCATCACCAAGATACCAGTAACATAGGTGTCAGTACAGGCAAGCTCCAGCAATGGGTAAAAGTCACAAACAAAGTGATCCATTAAGTTGGGACCACATAAGGGTAACTGAAAGATGAGGAGAATTTGAATCATGGCATGTAGAAAGCCACCTCCCCATGCCAGAAACACCAGAAGACCACATAGATGTTGATTCATGGTAGTCACATAGTACAAGGGCTTACAGATGGCTACGTAGCGGTCATAGGCCATCACTGTGAGCAGGATGATCTCAGCACCACCGAAGAAATGTTCTGCAAATAGCTGAGTCATACACCCATTGAAAGAGATGATTTTCTTCTCATACAAACAATCTGCAATGAGCTTTGGGACCACTGAGGTGGAATAGCAAGTATCAATAAAAGAGAGAGAAGCGAGGAAAAAATACACAGGTAAGGTTAGTGCCTGGCTACTGACAATGGTGACCACAATGAGCAGGTTTCCACCGATGGTGATGACATATATAATAAAGAACATAAGGAACAATATTGTTTGTACCTCTGGAATTGATGAGAGCCCCAAAAGAATAAATTCTGTAACATTCCTTTGATGCTCCATGTACGTGACGTGGCCGCTGACAACACAGTTACCTGCAGTCCAAAGAAAGAAGTATTGTCATCTTAAGGACCATGGCCAGAAGAAATTTCAACACAAACTAAATTTGTTTAGGATTCCATTTCACCTACATTTAAAGGATCACGTACATCCAGTGGCTTCCTGTTACATCAAAGGTCAAATTTCAAATTCTCTATTTCACTTTTAAAGACCTTCATAACCTCATCCTTTCCTAACTTTCTGATTTCCTTATAATTTATGACCCTCCATGTACTTTGTAAACCAATGAAACTGACTTCCTTGCTATTCCTCACACAAGACACTCCATCTGCCTACCAAAGAGCTTTTACTAGCTATTTCCCATGCCTGTTACAGTCTTCCTCTTGACCTTCTCCTCTGGCTTATTTGACTTCCTTCTAGTCTCAGCTAAGTCCCACTTTCTACAAGAAGCCTTTACCAGTACTCCTGAATCTTAAAGTTTCCCCCCAAGAGCAACTCTAATTTATCCTTTATATAGCTTATTTATGCAGAGCTATATTCCCAATTAGACTGTGAGCTCCTAGTGAGCAGGGACTGGATTTGTATCCCCAGAATTTAGTAAGTGTCTGGCATATAGTAGATGCTTAATAAATGCTAGATGACCATCTGTCCTGATGCTCTGTAAAACACTATAGTTCTTACACTGCAAGGTTCTCACCATATCATGTCTGCTCTTCTGCAAAGTATCCCAGGCTCAAAAATGACCTGTCCCTGCCACACCATAAAAATCTTCATTTCCTAAGCACTGTTCTGGGTTCACAAAGGTATCAAGGGAAATAATTACAGGCATATATATATATATATATATATATATATATATATATATATATATATATATATATATATATATATATATGAAGATATAGAAAAGACTCCAGAGTCTCTACAATCCAATTCTGCCATTTTACAGATGAGGAAACCGAAATCCGTTTAGGTAAAGTGATTTCCTGAGTCATGCTGTCAGTCAGCATTAGAAGTGGGATTTGAAACTATTTCCCCTGAAACCAGAGATTGTGCTATTTTTGCCCTTCCCTACAGCGTCAACTGTCTTGTAGACACTAAATAAATAAATGTTTATTAAAGGAACATTAAAATAATATTTAATAACAAACATCTTGTTTGTTGACTTTATATCTATATCTAATATATCTATATCTATATCTATATCTATATCTATATCTATATCTATATCTATATCTATATCTATATCTATATCTATATCTATATCTATATCTATATCTATATTTATATGTATATCTATATCTATATCTATCTATATCCTTAAAAGTGGACACTTCTTAATGCATATAAGTTTTTAATGATGAGCTAACAGGTAGGGTAAGAGAGTAAACAATTTCAGCTACTCTCCAAAGATACAAATCATTCCAAAGTCCAAGGCCACTTTACTAAGTAATTGTGTAAAAATGCAAACTATTATAGTTATTCAATACAAGAAAGATTTCTGAACCGCTTTCTGAGCACAGAGTAGAATAAAAATGTTGCTACTAGTGAGGATATAGATAACATAAATATGCTAAGTCTAAAGATGAAAGAATAAAAAAGAAAATTGTCTCATTTTCATATTCATTTGGTATGAGTAAAAAAAATAGACTATCAAGGACCACTCAGACAGGTGGGAAGAAAGCCACGAAGAGTAAAAAGAGTGTCTCAATAGTCTTAATGCATTTTAGGCTTTAGTTGGTTGAAATTGCCCAAAGATTTTTGAAACAAGTTTTATATGATGATTTCTTATTCTTTTCATTCTTTGATATATTTAAATAATTTATCCATCTATCATCTCTCCTCTATCTGTCCAGTTATCATTTATCTATTACTTACATATTAATCATCTATCCCTCACCTATCCAGCTATCAGTATCTATCATTTACCTACCTACCAATTATCTATCTTTTGCTTCTATTTATCCATCTATCGATTTATCTCCCTCTATGTATCTATCCTCCTTCCTTTATCTTTTTACCCATCTATCATTTATTTCTCTACTTATATCTGTATCTTTCTATCACCTTTTCTATCCTTATATCACCTACCTACTATATATTTACAACTATCATCTATTAAATATTTATCTTACCTTTTTCTTTATCTCTCTCTTTATCTATCTCTATCTTGCTCTTAATCTGTATCTCTACCTATCTCTCTTTGTCTCTTGTCTCTATCTGTATGTGTATATATGTATATGTGTGTGTATATATGTGTATGTCTTACTGACTGAAAGAATTCCTAATGATGAATTTTCTTCTAGCAGTGCAATACAGCTTCTGCTGTTCACTTGAGAGAAAATTTCCTGGGGAAACTGGGAGCTTAAGTGACTTGGCTCAAATCAAACAGTTAGCATATGTTAGAAGAAGGATCTGAAAATATAATTTCCTGACTCTGAGGATGGGTTTCTTATCTACAGTGCCACACTGCCTCTTAAACATGTTAAAAGTAAGACCTGGTGATATCCAGGGTATCCCTAAAGTCTTGGTGCAATTTGAAGCTGTGAGTCTGAAACTTCACTCAGACTTTTGGGACATCCTTTTTATTGCTTTAATGCTTACAAAGCATTTTCCTGTTTTGTCTTGTCACACAAAGATGTGAATTGAGGCCACAGTCATTACCAGTCTCATTTCAGAGCTGATGAAGCACAGATATCTTTTACAAATATGACCTAGAAAAATTAAATGATTTGCCCATGACCACACAAATGTCAAGTGTAAATGATAGAAGGTCCCTGGCCCCCTGGAGCTCACAACATTATAGGGAGAAAACACATTGATTAAAACAGTCACAATATTAACTAATACAAGATAAGTTAACTAGAGAGACACAAACAAAATGTAATGTGCATTTTGACAGTGGAAGGGACAAAACAGATTGCATTTATACAATGCTTTAAGGTTTGAAAGTGCTTTATATATATTAACTCACTTGATCTTCATGGTATATTTAACCTCATTCTAGAAGTGGATAAATTGTGAGTGATGTAAAATTTAAACCCAGGTCTTCCTGATTCCAAACATTTATCTAAAGCAGATCTCTTTATTATTCAAGGCAATTTTAAGTTGAACATAGCCAGTCATGCCATTCAGTGCCCTTTACTTAAGAATCCAGGCTATTTTTTTAAACAGCTAAATCCTCTTCCTTGCTAAGGATCTACTCAGCTTCTTTATAGCTTAAGGAGAGAGTACACATCAATGAAAAAGAGAAACACCTGCCATCAGCTCCTGCTTTTTCCTCTCTTAAGGATGAGAGGGGAAGGCATGACTGGGGAAATATTTGTAAACTCTAGCATAAATCACCTCTAAGCCTTTTCTCTCTTCCTGACTCAGGGAGGTAGGAAAATTGTAAATAAATATATGTGAAACTAGATTAAACCACAACATTAGACATAAAAATCCTTACTCTTTACAACATTATATTTCTTGACCTACTGGTTCACGGATCCAGTTAAAAAAAAGCGAATGCTTAAAAAATTAAAGGATAAGGAAAGCCTTTTTAGTTCAGTGAATGTCAGCTATAATTGATTATATTTGATTAAACTTGTTAGAATAGCATTTCCTTACCTATTTTTTTACATTTTTACAAATTGATAAAAATTAACAACCATCATTTAAAAAGGAGAGCTTACATGAACTGTCCATGTAGATGTTAATAACTTCTGTGTACGCAGCACTTTTATCATAACATCAGAGTACTATAATAGGAGGCCAGCTGTTCCAATTAACTTCACATCATGCCAGTTGGTTAAAGGAAAACTGTAGTTAGCTACTTACAACTAGCAAAACAGCTGTGCTAAACTCCTTCATGCAATGAAAGAAACTCAATTCAGGAAGAAAATGGATGAGACTGGCCTGATAGTTGGTCTCCATATATAAGATCTTCTCTGAGCTAAAGTTTTCTCAGTGGCCTCCTAAGTCCTGCCACTTAGGACTCAGCATTCGAATAGCAACTGGCCCACTTAAGAGTCCACCAATGTTCACATGTGTCTCCTTTCATTTCTTTGGTGCAAAGACCACTGAATTTAAAGCTAGGTAAGGCTACAGAGATCATTCAATCCAACCTTCTCATTTGAAGATGTTAAATATGAAGCCCAGAGAGGTTAAGCAATTTCCCCAAGGACAACCAGGCAATTAATGGCAAAATCCAGGTCTCCTAACTCCTATACCTTATGGTTTTCAAGATATCACTCTGTGTCCCATTTGCTCATTAGGTCACTTAATCGATAAATTTGATTAAATATTTTCTTTGGGTTATTGAGCACACTATTTCTCTGGGGAAGTTTCCTTGAAAGTAATGACTTCTTTAAAATGTATTCATCAGGAGAATCTTAAAAGGAACTATGGCTCCTTAACATGTAAAGGATATTAGAATTTTACTATAAGACAATTCAGGAAATTATCCTAGTACCTACCTAAACTGCTGTTCAAAGGTATTTCAAATTTCTCTTATAAAGCAGCTATTAGAGGTGACCAACATTTGAATGTTGGAGCCAATTTACTACTCTGCTTCTCATTAATCCTTTTGCATGAACCTTTCACTCAGATTGAAACAATAGTAATCCCTATGCTGAACCCTCTTGTCTATAGTCTGAGGAACAAAGAGGTCAATAAAGCCTTTAGGAAAGCCGTTGAGACATCAAAGCCTCTAGTGTGCATGTGATTTTAATTAGGGAGGATATGCTATATGTAATGAACTAATCTTTTTTTGTTTTGTTTTGTTTTGTTTTTAGGCAGTTGAGGTTAAGTGACTTACCCAAGGTCACACAGCATGTAAATGTCAAGTGTTTGGTCTGAGGCTGGATTTGAACTCAGGTCCTCCTGACCTCAGGGCAGGTGCTCTATCCACTGTGCCATCTAGCTGCCCCTAATGAACCAATCTTAATACTACTTCAAATATCTTATTTCTTATTCTATACCACAAAAAAATGCTCTGTTTGTTGTGTGTGTGTGTGTATGATTTGAAGCAATACTTGAGACTCACTCAAAGATTCCCTCAGTAAATGTACCCATTAATGTTCCTTTCTTCTCCTAATTTCTTTAGTTTTGTATGCCTATACCACTTAATCTACATATTGATACATCTTTTATCATTTGCATTGGCAACTCTTTCAGATTTCTGTGTCTTGTCATGTTTATCTGATTATAAGCTTAAGGGTCAGACACCCAATCCTGTTTCCTGACAGGTTTTGCAGTATCTTGTGTTATGATGGTCACAGTGTGGACATACAGTAAATGCTTCCTGGGTGACTGAGAGTGTTTCAAGTCCTGAACAACATTCAGTTCTTATCCTTCATGCCCAACATATCAAGGAGGCTGGATCCCCTGCCACAGGAGGATGAATTTAAGGATCTGGTGCTTAGGGAGGAGAAAAATTGACCTACCATGTGGAGCAGAATTTTGATTTGTATCTTAGTCCCAGAGTTCAGTATGAGGAGCAAAGAGCAAAAGCTGCAAAGAAGCAGATTTAGACTCGTTACAAGGAAAATCTTTTTGAACTAGTAGAGCCATCTAAAACTGTAATCACACTGCTCTTGGCAATAATGAGTCTCTCCTCTCTTTTAATGGAAGTCTTCCCCAATCTGTCTTAATTCCAGCACCTTCTCCCTATTAATTATTTCCTATTTATCCTGTATATGGCTTCTTTGTTTCCTTTTTTTCCATGGTGTCTCCCCCATTAGATTCCTAGAGGGCAGGGACAATCTTTTGTCTCCTTTTGTATCCCTAGCATTTAGAACAGTGCTTTGGACATAGTAGGCTATTAACACAGCTTGTTGATTGATAATACTAAATGACATAATCTGCAACTTATATTCTTAGAGAGTTTCAATGATTTACCTAGAATCACATAGAATATGTAAGAGTAAGGAATTAAACCCAGGACTTCCTGGCTCCAAGGTCAGCTCTCTGTTCATTATGCATCTCTTTCCCCAATTAATGGATGTCCACTTTATTTTAAGTTCTTTGATACCACAGAAGTGCTACTAAAATGTGATTATACCCATAGACTTTCTGTGTTTTGAAATATATATATATATATATAATATATAGAATCTAGATATAAAGCCAAATTCTGTTTCATTTTGTTTGGATCAATTCACAATTCTACTGATGTAGTTTGGGGTTACTGGGAACCCCAAAATGTTAGGGTACAGGGCACCATCTGCCTGAAATAAATTCACACACTCAAACCTTCTATTCAAAGTGACAAGGTTTTTTCTCTTTCTTTTTCTTTTTTTCCTTTTTGGTGGAACATGGCTACTGCAGATATATGCTTTGAATAATTTCATATGGGTGTTGTGTTTCTTGCCTTCTCAGTGGGTGGGAGAGGGGAAAAGGAGAGAATTTGGAACTGAAGATAAAATTAAATTGAATGTAAAAAAGAAAAGTTTGACAAAATAATTCTCTGGTGATTAGTGCATGGGAATAGAAACACACACACACACACACACACACACATCTATGTCATCAACAATGTATGACACCTTTACAAAAACTAATATATATTAAAGTATACAAACATGAGGAAAAGAAGAAATATTAAAGGCATTATTTTACTTACTTTGTTACATCTCCCCACATTAACATATAAACATTTAGCATTGTTTAGTCCCTTATCATTCCTCACTCATGTTTTCGTTTTTGTAATTCTCTTGTCTCCTACGTTTCTCTGCAGTTTTATTTTATTTTGTTTTGTTTTTCATCAGAAATAATTAAAGGTCTTATATTTCATTAAAATTCAATTTTTCCCTGTAGCACTATATTCAGTTTTGCTGTCTAGATTACTATCTATTATACTGTAAATCTTTATTTTTTGCCTTTTGGAGAATCGTATTCCAAGCTTTTTTCTTCTTTTAAGTTGTAGCTGCAAAATCTTGTGTGATCCTGATGTTCAGAGTGTACTATTTGAATCCTCAATGCTTGTTTTTTGTGTTTTTTTTTCTTTCTGGATGCATATATTATTTTTACTTTGATATGGAAACTCTATTTTCACTATAGTATTTCTAGGGTTTTTCATTTTGGAATTTCTTCAAGAAAGAATTTTTCATTTCGGAGTTTCTTTCAAGGGGTTTCTTTCCACTGACTAGTAGATTCTTTTTAGTTTTTTTGGTCCCTGGAGCTAAGAGATCTTGGTTGTTATTATTATGATTTCCTGAAATATTATGGCTAGGCCATTTTTTCCAGTCATAACTTTCAAGTAGTCTAGTTATTATTCATTTTTTCTCTTCAATATTTTCCAGGTCACTAGTTTTTTAATATAATAAATTTTCTTCTATTTTTTCTAGTATTTTCATTTTGTTTCTAATATTTATTGATGTCTCAGATAGTTGCTATATTTTGTCAATGCTAATTTTCATGGTGTTATTTTCTTAGGTAACATTTTGTACCTCTTTTTCTAAGCTTTTTTTTAATCTTTCCATATTTTAAAAATAATTCTCATCTTTTTCATTTGTTTTTCTTTGGCGCATTCATTTGCTTTTAAAAAATATTTTGGCTTAAAAATACTTCTTTTTTTATCTCTTCCAGGAATTCCAATTGAATTTGTGCTTTACCTGTGTTTTTCTCTAAAGCTTTGCTGGTAAATGTTTTGGAGCCATTGTCCTTCCTGTGTTGTGTCTGTCTCAAAATTTCGTGTCACTGCTAGAGCTCTTTAGGGGAGATTATTATTATTTTTGTTTGTTTGTTCATTGCTTAAAACTATTCTTTGACTTCAGAATTTATATTAAGGCTAGGACTTCTGCATTTCTAGGGTTTACACCTGAGTTTTTCTCCTCTGAGTCCTTTTGCTATTTTCTTCAGGCATTGCATATTGCATTATTTCAGAATGTTAGAATCACCTCAGGCTGGGGATCTGGATGTTTTCAGTGTTCCTAAAATGATGTGATCCATCTGGTCACTGTTGAGATATTCTTATATCTGCACATTCCTGATTCAATTTTGGGTCTAAATGCTATGCTTGTGGTCTTGTTCCTGGTTGGAAATTCTAGTAAACTGTGACTGGACTTAGCATCTATCAGCCAGCTAAGAAGCTTTGTACATTTAGAGTGACAGAACTGCTGACCCCTCTTTGGTCTGGGATTGCTGCCATTTTTATTACTGTTATTATTATTATTTCACTCCAGGCTTCATCATGGGCTAGAAGCTAAAAATGAGTCCCTGTTCAGCTCCTGGTTCAGAGCAACAAAGCTATTATTTGCTTCTGAATGTGTTCCGTGCTCAGCAAACAGCCTCAACCCCATGACTCTACCCTCCATCACCCCTTTATGGAAGTCCCTTCCTCAGTCCACCACTGATAGGTGACTCAGAAGTGGATGCTAAGCACCAGAGCTTCCAGAGGGCACCCTTTCCTTAAACATGAACTAATCTGAGGAGTCCCTGGGACCTCTTCCTTTCTGGTTTTTCCTTTCCTGGTGTACAACCTTGGTCCTTTGTCTGTTCTTGGGAGCCATTGCCTGGCATATTGCTGGCCAGATCTCATCAGCAATGTTTATACACCTCTGCTCTTTGACTGTCTTCCTGGACTGCCCTTGGTTGGAAAATGATTCATTGTGATTTTTTTTCCTCAGATTTCTTGATCAGGACTATTATCTTGTTCTGGTTTTTTTTGTTTGTTTATTTGTTTGTTTGCTTGTTTTAGATATTTGTGAAGTGGTTTGATTTGGGGAGCTGGGCTATACTTTATCTTACTTCTCCACTATCTTGATTTTGACCCTCCAGAATTATATGTAGTATGGATATACTAAATTCCTTTCTAGTAAGATCAAGGTTAAAGCAAGGCTCAATTATTACTTTGTATAGTGCATGAAATGCTAGCTATAGCCATATGACAAGAAACAAGAAATGGAAGGAATTAAGCACAGACAAAAATGAAACAACACTTTTTGCAGATGATTTGGTAGTCTATTCAAAGAACCATAAAAAGCCAACTAAAATTAATTAAACAATTAAACAATAACATCAACAAAGTATTAGGGTATTTAAAAATATAAATTATCAGACTTTTTATATAATACCAACGAAATCAATTATGAAGGGATAGATGAAGTCCATTAAAATAACTACAGAATCTATAAAATATTTGGAAGTGTACCTACTAAGACATGCTCACGATATATTAATACAACTACAGAATATCATTTACATTAATAATTTCAGACATGAATAACTGCAGAGGTATTAATTGATTAATTTTGAGCCATGCCCAACCTTATGCAGCTTAATTTATTTATTCAGTGCCATACCAAGCCAAATTGCTAAAGTTTAGAGCTTGGAAAAAAAATATGATGTCAACACACTTTTTTGAGGAACAAATGGTCAATAATTTCAAGATAAATAAAGAAAAAAATGTGAAAAGGAAGGTAGGCTAGGAGTACCAGATCTCAAATTATACTGTAAAGGTATAATCATAAAAATGATTTGTTATAGTTAACAAAAGTGAAGCAGTGGACCAGATTAGGCTAACAACATACAAAAGCAAAATAATTTGACATAATATTAAATAAGCCCAAAAGACCAACAAATCCTGGGGGAAAAACATACCATTTGCTTAAAAGCTGCTTGAAAAAATGAAAAGCGTCTTGGCAGAAATGAGCTTTAGGCCAAGATATCATACTACATACCAATATGAATTCCAAATGGATACATGATTTTAATATTACTGACCACACCATAAATAGAGGAAGCAGAAAGGAAATTTTCTTACAGCTATGGATAGAGGAAGATGTCATGACCAAACAAGGGAAAGGGAGGCCCACAGAAGATAAGTTAGAAAATTTTGCTTAAATAAAATTGAAGTTTTTACACAAAATTAACAGTTAAAATTACAAAGGAAACAGTTATATGGGGAAAAATCTTTGTAACAATTTCTCTGATAAAGGTTACATGATTGAGATATGAGGAACTGATTCAAATATATAAGGATAAGATTCATTCTCCAATAGAAAATTGACTAAAGTATATAAAAAGGCTCTTGTAAAAGCAATCTGAGTTTGCAACTGGCATATAAAAATGTTCCAAATAATTACTACACAGAGAAATGTACGTCAAATCAACTCTGAGTTTCTACTTCTTACTCATCAGATAGACAAAAAAAAAAAAAAGGAAAATTGAAATTGACAGAGGTACTGTAGAAAAAAGAAGCATACTAATACACTGTCGGTAGAGTTGTGAACTGATCAAGCTATCCTGGAAAGTCATTAATGTGGATATGCATGGATAACCTTTGACTCAATGATACTACTGCTAGGCATTCTAATCTAGCATGATGAGAACAGAAGGCACATCGATAGGAAAGAGACAAGCAGGACAGTTTTGAAAGCAAATTGTTTTATAGCTGGAGGGAGAAGCAAGTTATACATGGTTCAGTTTGGTGGCTATATATACAATCCTCTTTTTCTCTTGTTTTATGTGTATGGGAATGCTTGCATTGATTGACATTTCTTAGGGTCAGAATTTTTTTTTAATAAAAGTACTTAGAGATACAAAAAAAATGAAGTTTACAAACATTAAAAAATCCAAATCTAGTCCCTCTTGCACATAACAACCACCCATATACTTAATATCCATCATGCCTCCTATAAATCTGTGTTCATTATCTCCCTTTCTTTCCACTAACCTTCATATGGTGTAGACCATATTACCTTACCATTCTAGACAACTGTCTCTAGATGTGTTTCATTTTCTCTATATCTTCCTAAAATGTAGTTACTCTAAGTTAAACCAATATTGCGGGTGTGGTCTGCGTACATCATAAAGTGTGTGTGACATTCACCTCCTTCATTTTATACATTATGCCTTTTTATGCAGTCTAAGATGCATTAGCTTTTTTCCTCTCAAATAGTACAATGCATATAAGAAATCTGCAAACTTAAAGTACTATACAATGGTCATATTTATCTTTCTTGTAGTTTGCAATATCACTTATGTTGAAGAAGATGATATTTAGAACATGTGTAGGACTTTACACTTATCTGTTCATTTTCATCTTATTGAGACTCACCCAAATTTCTACTCTGTTGAGATCTTTGGGATCCTAAATCTACCATTCCCCCAGAATGTCAGCTAACCTTCCAAGATATAAGTCATCTGAATATGTGATAAAATGTGTTTTTTCCTTTGTTGTTGTATCCCCAACACTTAACACAGTGCCTGCCCCACAGTAAGTTATTAATAAATACACAATTAATATTAGATTATTTTTTTTCATCTGGGAATTTGATAAGGATGCCAATATGTGTTTGTCCAAGTGACTGAAAAATCAATTGAATTCCACAATAATTTATTAGGCTACTACTTTAATTAAGGCCTAGTATAGGCTCTGGGTATACCAAGACAAAAATAATGTAGTGTCTGTACATGAAGAAACATTTAATTGGATGAAAATTAATATACACATGTAAGTGAACATAATATATATAGACAGTAAATAAAAGTTGGTTTTGCATTGTGGGGGACATACAGGAGGCAGGGGCTTAGGAGAGACCACCTTGCAAGATGACAATGAGATAACATTGAATCTTTCCTGAATCTAAGTCTTCAAAAAATTCTGAATCTGCCATACTGGACTCTTCACTGTCTTTCTCTGCATCTTGTCCTCAAGAATAGCAAGAGAGAGCTTGTCAAAGGGACTACTTAAACCTTGACAAATGATTACTACCTTTCCCTACTTACAATTAAACTAGAACCTTAAGGGCATGTGTTCTCAGAGCTAAGAAGCAGAGAGGGACAGAATCAGATGCAATTTGAGGAAATAGGTAAATTGGGAGCTCTGAGTAAATTTTTACAAAGAATAACAATAATATTCAGGATAATAAGAACATCATTTATACTTTATGATTTACTATCCTGACAATGGTCATGAGAATTAGAGTATGCAAATATGCTTATGTGCATGTTACAAATGAGGAAATCAAGATTCATCCAGTATAAAGGACTTGCCTAAAGTTTCACAGTGACCTCCAATTCCATCCCAGATCTTCTAATACCA
The DNA here is from genome assembly GCF_003287225.1 of Phascolarctos cinereus. Classification (NCBI taxonomy): domain Eukaryota; kingdom Metazoa; phylum Chordata; class Mammalia; order Diprotodontia; family Phascolarctidae; genus Phascolarctos; species Phascolarctos cinereus. The sequence goes on along the minus strand of NW_027556402.1, from coordinate 246,322,633 downwards.
AGTTCAGTATTTTTTTACTGCCTTATTTTGAGAAAAACTCTTCAATAACCCACATCTCTTTCATGTTCAGTATCACATTTGATCTTCACCAAAACCTTTTGATTGTTTTCAGGCCTGAAATTATTACACCCATTTCAAAGAAGAATAAATTGAGACTTGGAGATGTTCAGCGGCTTGGCCAACGTCACCTAGCTTAGAGATGGCAGAAGCAGGACTAGAAGCCAGCTGTTGTCAATGGCCTTATCCAGGTCCCTTTCTACCTCACTTTGCTAACGACAAGCTGAGGATGACAAAGTACCCATGAGAAAAAGTTGTTTGGGTTTTTTTTTCCCCAATGGTCAGAACAGAATTTAATGGTTTGTTTTCCTCATGAGTTGGCAGCAGAACTGCCAAGTATCTACAAGGTAGCACCATCTCCCAAGAGGGTCAGGGCTACCAGGTCTGCATAATGTCCCTGTCTTCCATAACTTCAGCTACTGATGTAGGAACATGCTACTGTAGGGCTCAGTGCTAATGAATGAGCTGCTGGATCAAATTCTCTGATTCATTCTCTCACTCATAGTTTCTTTTGTGCTTCCTGAGGCTGAACTGAATGGAGGTTAGGAGTAGGCATCACTAATTCTACTGCCATCCATGCCGCAGCAATGGCAAGAGTGACCTCTCTGTCACTAGGAACCTTTGAACTCTTTGTCCCAGTGACTAGTGAAGAATTTCTCCAATCCAGGCCTATGTTTCCCAGGCTTGGGACTTTAAGGCCAAACTTTGATTATAAAGTTCATGGTTAACTCTCCTTTTTGGAGTCTTGGCCACCTTTCTCCATAATCAAGCCAGCTAGACTCTAGGATATCCAATCCCAAGACTGTAGTGCAGTGTAGACAGCAAAATGGTATAGTGGAAGCATTTCTGGATGTGGAGGCAGGAACACTTGTATATAAAAACCTTCAGAATCTCAGACAGTGACTCATTTTCCCCATGGGTAAGTCACTTCACTTTGATTTCCTCATCCATGAACTGTGAGTAATTACACCTGTGGTATTTATTTCATGGTGCTGGCTTAGGGCTCAAATTAGATCACGTATGCAAGTTCTGTTCAAACATCCAAAGGCTCTGTAAGCGCCTGTTATTATCCACTACTTGGCGCTTTTCAAGTGCATCATCCTTTAGTAACTGAAGGAGTCATTTGCAGGATAGGTGATTGTGTAGTCCAAACAAACACCTAATTTAATAATATTGATTAATTATTTTATTCATTAATATTAATTAATGAATACTAATAATGTTAAGGGTGTACTATGCGCGAGGCACTCTAGTAAAAACTTCAGGGAGTCGTTTGATAAGAAAATTTAGGTGAGAAAGAGTCCTTGCCCTAAATAATAGTAGTTCACATTTATGTAACATTTGGAAAGAGCTTCAATTTTCTCATTTGAGTGTCCCAACACTGCTTGAAATAAATACCATCATTATTATGTCCTTCCCCTTTTACAGATAAGTAATCTGAAGCTGATTGACTAAAGTGATTTGTCCTGACTTATATAATTAATAAGTGTCTGAGGTGGAATTTAAATCCACATCCTCTTGACTTAAAGCAGATTAAAGCTCTGTCTACTACAACACATTGCCACTCTAGTATTTTGTAGTGTAGTAACACTTCTATCCTCTTTTCTCTGTTCTTGTGTTTCTTGGAGCACCTACTCATCCATTATCGTGTGAAAAAAGCCCACTGTCTTGTACTGATGATGGTAAGTCTCATGTTTATAGCACTTGATTCTTGAAACTTTCCTTGGAATTATTGTGTAAACTCTATACCTTAAGAACTATTATTCCCATTTTCCAAATGAGCAGAGAAAGGATTGATTAACTTCCATGAAATCACAGAAGAAATTAGTGAATGCCCAAACAATACTAGAGCCCAAGTCTTCAGACTCCTAATCAATTATCTTTCCAAGAGAGTGCTGTTCACCAACACCTGGGAATTTTAGAGTAGAAAACAAATCACTTTGTCTGCCCTGGTGACCAAGAAGGGTTCTCTAGACATGGGAACTCAAGAGGACCCAACCTTAAATGCATTTGTGAAAAGGATTGTCATAGATTATTTCTATACATATTTAATTCAATAACGTCAATTACAAAAATATGGGTGTCACGTATGAGACAATACTATAAATTGTGACTGTAAGTTGATTGGTTGTTTTCTACTTAATATACTTCCTATTGTGTGAAAGGAAAATCTTTCATCGTTGTTAATTGTGAAAGTTGATTTTTTTTCCTACTCCTCTAAAAGACTGTGAGATAAAGTTTTACTTATTTACTCTACCCTTACTTCCCAGTTTCATATTAACCACATCAGAAAAAAAGTCCTTTCACAGTGGTGCTGTGAAGGCTAAGGATATCTTTAAAATTAATACAGATTAAAAGTGTCATAGAATCATTGATGCAGAGATGGATGGAAAGGATATCAGTGATCATCTTGTTTAATACATTTCCTTTATCAATGAGCAAACTGAGGTCTGAATATCCTAGGAGTAAAAGACATTAAGGGATTTGTGAAAGATAAAATAGACAATAACAGTAGTGTTAATTAAAATAAGAGTAGATAACTCTTTTATCTAGTTTTAAGGTTTTCAAAGCACTTTACAGAATTATCTCCTTCTCTCTGAACAGCCCTGTGATATAGGCACCATTATTTTATCCTTTTTTGACTCATGAGTAAATTGAGGCTCTGAGGTGAGGTGACTTCTCCATGGTCACAGTGATCTAGGAGACACATTTTTCCATAAAATAAGAAATAAATATTTTCTGTCTGCATATCTCTGACATACATACATATGTATATATGTGTATGTCCATGTACATGTGTGCCTGGAGAACAAGGGATCAACCAGCCCTTTACCTCAAGACTTTGAGATGAAATCCAGCGCATGTTAAGACAGCCCCTTCCACTTCCAAATAGCAATATTTTTGAAATCTTTTCCTTACTTAAAATTTGTTTTTTTCTTAATTTCTAACCTTTCCTCCCTATGTCAGTTCTGCAGATATTTGAAGATAACTTTAATCCTAACTCCTGCTCTGACACTCATCTTTTATCTTTTCTACACCCTCTTATTTCCTTCCACCAATCCCCAATATGGGAAAACTTCAAAGTCCTTCTCCATGCTGGCTGAACTCCTCTGGAGAATCTCTAGCCTGTCACCGTCCTTCCTAAAGTGTGGACCCCCGACTTAACATGTTGCTTCAAATGTGGACTAGACAGGACCACCTCTGTAGGCCTGAATACTGGGTCTCTTCATGCGCTGTAAGGTCAGATTGGTTTTCTTGTTAGCCATATATGTCTCAAGCTTGTTGTGGGGATCAGATGATCCAATCTATTTCAAGTACTTTGCAAACAATAGAGAGGCAAATGTGGTAAAATGAATACTGCACTGGGACTGGAGTCAGGAAGTCCTGATTTCAAATCCAGTCACAGATACTTAAGGTATGACTCTGGGCAAGTCATTCAACCCCAATTTACCTCTCTTTCCTCAAATTTGAAATAGGAGTAATAACAGTCCCTACTTCACAGGGTTGTTGTGAGAATCAAATAAGACAATATTTATGAAGTGTAGCACAGTGCTTGACATATAAGAGATGCATTGCAAGCACTTTTTCCCTTCTCTCCACTAATATAAGTGCTAGTCCTTAGTTGGTATTTTGGTATCAACACTTAATGGCTCTGTTCTTCTCAACACAATGATCATTCTCTTTGTCAGCGAAAATAGAAGCAAAATACACATCGAGCAGCTCTGCCTTTGCTTGGCATTCATTCTACTTGTCTCATTAGCCAGGAGAATCAGTCCTGTTCCTGATTTGATTATCCTTTGTTTCACCAAATAGTCAATTTTGCATTAAAAACTACACACCTTTACAGTCTTTAGGTTTCTGGGCTTCCCTCAGTTCAAACTGCATGCTGACACTCCTTCAACTTGATTGTTATAAGATAGGATCTGCTTTTGTATTTGTCCTTGGTTATCTCTCCTTTTTATCTTTTCTGCAAACTTATTTTTCATATCTAGGTCTGCCTAATTGCCAATTTTTCTTCTTGTATCTTCAAAATTGTATTTTTTTTCCTTTCCAGTTTAAATTCCCTACAGAATTATCCTTTATCCTTCCTTTAAATTGCCTGGAATTGACTCTTCCCAACTCTAATATGCATGTCTGACAATTGCTAGTTTTCCTTCCTTTATTTATCTCAAACTTTACGATGATGTAATTACTTCTCCCCTACTCTTGTAACATTCCTATTTATTTTGATTCTGCCTAATAATTCCCCATAATTTATGAGAATCAAATGCAGGATAGAGTTTTCTCATGTTTGTTCCTTCATTTCATACTTTTGATGCATTAAAACATCATTTTCATAAAGAAATCAATAGCTTTTCTTTGTGGAGAGAGACAGAGATAGACAGATAGCTAGCTGAATATGCAGATAGAAAGAGACACATAGAGAGAAGCAGGCAGACAAGAAAGAAGGGGAAAAAGAGCCAGGAAGAGATAGACAGATACAAATATGCATAGATGCAGAGTTACAGAGATAGAGACAGAGAGAAGAGATAGAGAAAGGCATTCAGAGACAGAAAGTCAGAATAAGAGAGAACATTCTGGCAAATGCCCAGATAATTGAAGACTTCCACCATTAATATACTGATAACAACATAAGTGCTTTCCACCATGTTTTCCCACTTTGGTTCTTGGATTTCTTTACACAAGAATATTTTCTCAGTTTAAAAATATTATAATATCCTCTTATAACTTATCCTATTTCACTTAAAAAGGGAAAACCTTTCCAAAACCATGTTCAAGTTATGAATCCTATTCCTCAAGTCTAAATGGTACCTTGGCACACATATTGGTTTTCATGTGTTAGAGATTCTAATTCATCTCTCATGTGAGGCATAATTTCTTGGGGATTCCAGTGTGCTACTAGACCTATATATCTTTTACCTTTCATTCTTCCAGCTTAACCAGCTCTTCTTCTTTTCCACTCTTTTGTGCCTTTTGGCAGACTTTGATAGAGATGACTACTGGTCACATGTGAGTTGAAGTAGATGACTTCTGAGGAACCATAGTGACTTGAGATTCTCTGCTTCTATTTTACATATATATATATATATATATATATATATGTGTGTGTGTGTGTGTGTGTGTGTGTGTGTGTATGTATGTATATATACATATACACAACACAAATATATGTATATGTATATATGTATATATGTATGTTTGTATATCTATATGTATATAAACATATATATATGTATATATATTTAAAGATACAAATTGTCATAATTACTACATGGCAGCTTATCTATGATTTCTATAAAAACTTGTGGTTATTCATGGTGAGAGAGAGGAAACAAAGACTCTAAGACTAAGTGAGTGATTCATTACTGTGGCAGGTCCTTCCAAGCTATAAAGGATTAAAATGGTGCCTTAGAATGGCCTACATACTTATCTGATACCTAAAGGCCAATAGCTTAGTTCAAGCATTGAAAGTTACAATGGGGGCAGCTAGGGGGCGCAGTGAATAGAGAACTGGCCTTGGATTCAGGAGGACCTGAGTTCAAATACGGCCTCAGACACATAATACTTCCTAGCTGTAAGACTCTGGGCAAGCCACTTAACCCCAATTGCCTCACTAAAAAAAAAAGAAAAAAGAAAAAAGGTACCAATGGAAAATCACTGAGTCAATAAACATTTAATAAGTGCCTACTATGTGTCCAGCACAATGCTAAGCAGAGAGAATACAAAGAAAGGTTAAACACAGTCCTTGCAGTCAAGGAGTCCATAATCTCTATGTGAATAACATGCAAATATCTGTTTACAAACAAGCTATATCCAGGATAAATGAGAGATAATCAAAAGATAGAAGGCACTGAAATTGAATCAATGGATCAAAAAAGTCTCCCTGTGGGTTAGATTTTAGCTCAAACTCGAAACAGA